>NC_043961.1:54778264-55078264 GCF_902148855.1 Sphaeramia orbicularis | reverse complement strand
GGTGTCAAACTTACAGCCCAGGGGCCAATTCCAGCCCTTTATTACTTTACTGGTCCGGCCCACTTGAGATCATATTGGGCTGAATGTGGCCCCTGAACTGAAATGAGTTTGACGCCCCTGTTCTATGGTCTTCACAGTCACCAGATCTCAAATTAATTGAACACCTGTGGGACCTTTCAGACCAAAGGGTTTGACAGCCATCTGAATCAGAACACAAATGAGGGCGTATGTTTGAGTTCATCCCTCCAGTAGAGCTCAGGGACTGCAGAGTCAATGCAAAGTGCACTGAAGCCATCCAGGTGGCACATATTCTGATTTCTGTGTGTTAGATACAGACCAGAGGAGACCAGAGCTTCTTCTTCTAACTCCCAAATCATCATGTTCTGCCACTTGGTCATGCTCCCCAGAGATCGTTTTGAAGAGTACCCTACAGCATCAGTTAAAACATGCAGTGAACATGACAACAAGGAACGGAAGTCCTCCAATGTGGTGTTTTTAACCCTTTACAGGGCACTCATAGAAATACTCTAAAATTCCAAATTTCAACCTTACATAATGAGACTTTATTACTTTTGTGAAATTTTGTGAATTTTTTCTTTCTTTTTTTATTTTTATGTTAAAAAAAACTCAAGGTAAATGAAGTTACCGTATTTGGTTCCATACATATAAGTGGCAAAAAAGAAAAATCCACAAAGTATACATAAAAAATACAAGAAAAACACATTTAGGTGAAAGGAACATGTACTTTAGAACATTAGAACATCACTTTTAGAACATTACAACAACATAAGTGCTGATCCAGACACCTGTCCACATCCACATTATCCTTTTGAACATCATTCCTTATATTAGTACCTTTCATTGGTACCAAACAAAGCAGGTGCACTCATTGCTCATGTAGAGGTGGACCTTACAGACCCTGTAGACCACATTAGACCTGAGATTGTTGCCTCACTGTCTTCACTGTGACTGTTATTGTCACTGTCTTGTAATGCGTGTGGAAATGACCAAAAATAATCTCTTGCCCGTTAAAGGGTTAACCCATAAAGACCCAGTGCTGCTTTTGTGGCAGTTCCCAAATTAATTTTACTCTATTTTTAACCATTCTTAAGTGATTTATCTCTATTTACTCTTATATTATGCTCTGTATTTAGCATTTCTAAGTGAAAATCAGGTATTTTCCTATATTTAATGTACTGATTATGTAGATTTTCATTAAAACTCAGATTAAAGTTGAGGGTTACTATATCCAAAATAGAGAAAACTCAAGAAAAATATTATTTTATCTGCAAAATATATTGCTAACTGAACGTAATACAAGTGTCTCCATCCACTGTCATTGATCCAACTCCATGGGTTTTACTGGTGAATCAATGTTGTTGAAGATGACAGTGTTTCCATGGTAACTACAGAGCCTCTGAATGCCCAGATAGGTCATATCTGATGACCATGAAAGGACGACTAACTGCATTTTACTTCAATTATTCACATACATTGATAGGATTAGTAAATGAACAGGTATTAAACATGTTAGGTCAGTAGCTTTGTATGGGTCTTTGGTTAAATAAATGGTTGATAACAGGTCGACACATCTGATGACAGGGAAAAGATGACAAACTGTATTTCACACCAATTATTTACATGTATTGATACGATTCATGGCTCAACATGTATTAAACATTTTATATAAGTAAATGATTTTGGTCACCAGTGGATGTTTGGGTCTTTATGGGTTAAATAGCAAAACACTGGAAGGAGGTGGTTGGACTGGTTATAACAGAACACCATCTGTGTACTTCCACATAGGAGACTTTGTTTCTCTCTTGTTCTGATAGTAGCTGCTTTTTATTATTATTATTATTATTATTATTATTATTATTATTGTATTAGACCCTTTATTCAGCTTTATTGTCAGTTTTGCCATTTGTGCAGTACATATATAAGGCTGAAATTGAAAAACTCTAAGGCCCATGATGCAACAAGAAACTTGTGTGTGTGTATATATATATATATATGTATATATACATATATATATATATATATATATATATATATATATATATATATATATATATATATATAGGGTGGGGAAGCAAAATTTACAATGAACATTTAGTTGTTTTTTCTCAGCAGACACTTCGTCAATTGTTTTGAAACCAAACATATATTGATGTCATAATCATACCTAACACTATTATCCATACCTTTTCAGAAACTTTTGCCCATATGAGTAATCAGGAAAGCAAACGTTAAAGAGTGTGTGATTTGCTGAATGCACTCGTCACACCAAAGGAGATTTCAAAAATAGTTGGAGTGTCCATAAAGACTGTTTATAATGGAAAGAAGAGAATGACTATGAGCAAAACTATTCCGAGAAAGTCTGGAAGATACTATTAAAGAAGAATGGGAGAAGTTGTCACCCGAATATTTGAGGAACACTTGCGCAAGTTTCAGGAAGCGTGTGAAGGCAGTTATTGAGAAAGAAGGAGGACACATAGAATAAAAACATTTTCTATTATGTCAGTTTTCTTGTGGCAAATAAATTCTCATGACTTTCAATAAAGTAATTGGTCATACACTGTCTTTCAATCCCTGCCTCAAAATATTGTACATTTTGCTTCCCCACCCTGTATATATATATATATATATATATATATATATAAATAGAATATACCTATAAACAGTTGAGGTTGAAGAGACAAATTAATGGATCAAAACCTTCTTGTTGCACAGTTTTTATGCCTAAATATGAACGCACAGTAAACCTTGAACATCCAGACATCTTTCATATTACTTCCCTGTATGTTGAAAAATTGTGTTCCAGGGGGGTCTTCGAGTGAAAATGTGGTGAGTTGGGAGTGAGAATGTGCGGTCATGTAGTCTACAAAATCCATGTAATTTGTTTCACCGCATATGTAACTGTCAAACACTGTCACTGTCAAACCAGAGCCTAATAGGAGTAATCATTACAAATATTTGTTCTCTTATTTGTTTCCAGTGCAACCAGATTATTACACTGTCATGTTGGAGGCTTTACGTCCCATTCACACTAACGCTGATATTTTCAAAAACTGATATTTTTCTCTGTTTGGGCTTCTTGTCCACATGTAGATGATATTTAAGGTCATAAAAACTGAGATTTGAACAGAGAAAACAGGGAGATTGGAAAAGGATAGTGTCACACCCCATTTTGCTCATGTCTGTTATTACCCCCCCCCAAAAGGGAAGGCAAGGGGTATTGTTTTTGGTATGGTTTGTTTGGTAATACTTTAGCAGCAAAACTATTGGCTGAATTCATACTGAATTGGGTTTATATATTGCCAGTGACCCAGAATAGATATCATTACATTTTAGGAAAAGTAGGTCAAAGTTAAAAGTTTTAAAGAATTTTTAAAATCTTTTTTTCTCCCATTTTCTTATAATGGGTGAAATTTCAAATCCTACTATAATGCACATTTCGTGTCCGCCCGGTGTCCGTCCGATCGATGTTGCAGCACGTGAGGACGTTTGGGTGCAATGCCGCTGTTGCACCACAGGAGGGCGTCATGCTATCGCACAATGGCACCACAGGTACAATGCCGCTAGCGTCTATAAAAACATCAATTTTGTTTCAATTTACTTCAAACTTGGCACATATATAGAGGCAATTGATATGCTGACATCACCACATGCACAGACATGATGACATCGGCTGGATCGATGCCAAAATCAACTACAATATATACAAGAGGCAGGGTTTGTTGTGCCAGGCATCACTTGTTTCTTTGTTTGTTTTGTAACACTTCAGCAGCAAAACTATGGGCTGAATTCATACTGAATTGGGTTTATAGATTGCCAGCGACCCAGAATAGAAGTCATTACATTATGTGAAAAGTAGATCAAAGTTAAAAATTTTAATGAATTTTCTAAAACTTTTTTTTCTCCCAATTACTTATAATGAGCGAAATTTCAGATGTCTACAACAACATCAATTTTGTTTCAGTTTACTTCAAATTTGGCACATATATAGAGGCAATTGATATGCTGACATTACCACATGCATAGATATGATGACATCAGCAAGGGGCGGGGTTTCTTGTGCTTGGTACCACTTGTTACTTTGTGTGATGAAGCTGCACCTGCTGACGCTTCGGGCGCCGTTGCGAGTGGCAGCCCTTCCAGTAGCTCCATGTTATCTATCTATCTATCTATCTATCTATCTATCTATCTATCTATCTATCTATCTATCTATCTATCTATCTATCTATCTATCTATCTATCTATCTATCTATCTATCTATCTATCTATCTATCTATCTATCACCTGACTACACCAATGTAATCCAAATCATGTACAGAATACACTTTAACACCCTGAACCAACACTAAAGGAAACTCAAGTTTATGACTGAATTTGTTGTCGTTTCACCTTTATGACAGATTAAAACCTCTGCGTCTATGACATCCAGTATTATCCACAGTGTCCACAGTCTGAAGAACAACAATAACTAGTTGGTCTGAGCCTTTGTACCAGGTTCTATTTCCTTTTGTGTTGTCATGTGGGCAGAAATATTATTCAAAATGAAGGTTGTGTGGGCAGAAGTGGAGAAAGAAAATATCTGTTTAGAAAAATATCCATCTTAATGTGGACAGGGCATTAAAGTTTTAAATTCATACAGGGATTTGTGTTTTTTTTTTATGAATTTACTCTTCTATCCATTCAGAACTGTGTTATGTTTTTATCACTGTTTCATGCATGATTATCTAACAAATAGCACACATGCAATTCTAATAAAGACTAAAGTGAGCTGAATGTGGCAGCTCAGCACCCTACTAAGATGTTTCATATCATTTTTTCTCGTACCATTTCCAATTCAATTAGTAACAAACATTTTCCACATTTGTAAAATAATTTCCAAGCTGGCATTTGCATCATTACCTCTGCCAGGAGGTATTGTGATCACTTTGCTTTGTGTGTTTGTTTGTTTGTTTGTTAGCAACTTTATGGGAAAACTATTACAACCATCTTTACCAAATTGTACTCACAGATAGGCCTAGGCCCTGGGACCAACCCATTAAATTTTGGGCCAAGTAGGCCAAAGTTCAAGGTCACAGCAAGGTCACAAAATCTACAATTTTCTTATCTCTCATCATTGAGCAATTTTCAAAAATTCATAAAAAAACTCAAAACAACTCAGATTAGCCTCCAATTTGATCCACCCGTAGCTCTTGTATCTGGCACAAAATTGTCCACATCCACTATAACATTGAAAATCCCATTTACAACACATTTTTCATTATAACTCAACAAATATTGATTGGAATTTAATATAATTTGACATACACATGACTGATACCAAGCTTCATTTTTTTCTGCTGTATGGAACAACCTTGAAACTGTTCAATTTAAAAACAAAAAGTCGATCCACACATGCACACCGTTCGGGGTGCTTGGCAGAGGTTTGCGTTCTCTGAACACTTGTTTTGTATAGCAGTCCAAACTTTAACAAAGGTTTTGGACACTGAAATAAAAGTAGTCCTATTAAAAAAAATCATCTTTCCTCCTCTTTTTCTAACAGACTATGTTTTCCTACGCCTCTCCTTGCTTTCTTAAATATTAAGTTGTTGCATTGTCAGAATGCCACAAATCTGCTACTTACTCTTCGACTCAGACTGGTCACGACTGCATTTAATTGGTCTCCTGCACCAAACAAGAGCTTAACATCCTCCCAGTAAACCATGTCTGCAGCTTTGTCACAGACACCACAGTATAACAATATAATAATAGGAAAAACAAGGAAAAAGTCTGTTAAGAGGCTTAAGGTTATGTAACGCAAAAGAGCATGTTTGCGTATTTTCAGTGTGAGTTAAATGAGTGAAAGTCTGATTCACAGCTGATTATGTCATGTTATTTGTTGTGTCGCTGTCAGTATCAAATGACTGACAATAAACACACAATTAACAAAGATTAATTCAGCTGAAGCTAAGCTCATAAGAAGCAATATCAACATGTCAGTTTATCTAATAGACAGAAAAAAAACGTAGAATAGTGACACTGAATAGACAAGATTGCCTAATGGAAACAAACACACCCACTGAAATAAGTCAGAATGATGCATTTAAAAGCACAGCAAAGGTGCAAATATATGGGTTCATAACAGAAACTGCTGAAGCCATTTCTAGTGTCTCATATTGTAAAGAAGTCACTGAATAATGTATTGACTCATTTGTCTGGAGAAGCGCCACAGTAAGCCAGACGATCAATCGCACAGCAGCAGCACCAGATTAGCCTTTATAGAACTGCCTGTATTATTTTTTACTGCCACAGTCTTGACCCTCATAACGTTAAAAAAAAAAAAAAATTTAATGATCGCTTCTGAATTCACGACCAGGTAAAGCACAGACAGGCAGGTAGGCTTTAGCGTACTGTAGCCGTTAACAATACGAAGTACGCTGTGTTTTGCATCACACATAGCAGCAGCATTAATGATGGTGTTTGTCTCAAGAAAGACACGGTATTCTTCCCCCTGCACGATGACAACAGATCCGGAAAAACAAACAAGGCGTGATGATTATTTAAAACATCATGAAGCAGACTGCGCACAGTCTGTCAAAAACCTAAGAAGAAGATAAAAGAGACAAAGAAGAGTTTTTTTTTTTTTTTAATTGAACTGAAGTTTGAAATGAAGCTTTCTCTGTGGTCAGACAGAATTTATGAGCTAAAGATATGCATTCAGCCTTTGTTTAAAGCCAGAAAATAGACAGAGATATACTGAGGTGAAGGCCTCATTTGCAATATAACTGACACGTAATAAAATACGTGACAGAAATAACAATACTAGGAAATTCTGGAAAATAATAAAACTTTAACAATAGCCGCAGTCATTAAAAGACATGACTAATGAATCAAACAATGAGGTAAAATGTGTTTGATGGAAAAAAAAACAATATATAATGTCTCTATCATAAAAAATAAGTAATATTTGTCTTATTTGTTCCAAGTTGCAGGTGCACAATGGCGTAATTTTTCAATTTCTCTGAGAAAAAAAAAAGCAGTTAGCTGCACCATAAAACATTCATTCCAACATGCACGATAAGAGGCCACATTAAAACAAAATACAATAGCAAGGACATTATTTGAAAACAAAGAAATTCTAGTGTGCAATGGGATGAGAGGAAGACAGCAAAATATATTTCTATATATATCAATGTAATTTAGACATGATAGGACACAATGCTATACCATACCATACCAAACCGTACCATACCATACCATACCATACCAAACCATACCATACCATACCATACCATACCATACCATACCATACCATACCATACCATACCATACCAACTTTATTTATAATACATTTTAAGAACTTTACAGCTGGCCAAAGTGCCTTACACGAAACATAAAACAAGGGATTAAATAAGTAAATAAGAAAGTAAAAACAGTGATAACACAGGGTGCAAAGCGGGCAAAGAACAACAAAATACAAGCATCATAAAAACAAAGAGAAATTAAAATCTGATATAAACAGCAAAAAAAAAAAAAAATCTATTGATACATAGATGGATAGATAGGTAAATAGATATAAATAAACATGTCATTCATTGATTACAAGCCAATGAGAAAAAGTGCGTTTTTAGACATGATTTAAAGACAGGCAGAGACTGAGCCTGTCTAACATCTAAGGGCAATTAGTTCCACAGCTTTGGGGCAACAACAGAAAAGCCACGGTCCCCACGAAGCTTTCTTTTTGTTTTTGGAACCACAAGCTGCAGCTGATCTGCTGACCTGAGAGCACGAGGGGGGGTGTAAGTGTGGATCAGGTCAGACAGGTAGGAGGGGGCAAGGCCATTCAAACAATTAAAAGCAAATAGAAGAATTTTAAAATCAACTCTAAAACACACTGGTAACCAGTGGAGTGAAGCTAAATCTGGTGAGGTATGTTCATGTTTCTGTGTCCTTGTTAAAAGCCGAGCTGCAGCATTTTGGACAAGCTGCAGTCGGGAAAGTGCATTTTCACTCAACCTGGCATCAAGTGCGTTACAATAGTCAAGCCTAGCAGTTACAAAAGCATGGATCACAGTTTCAGACAGATCCCTGGGCAGAACTGATTTTACTTTTGCAAGCTGTCTTAAGTGAAAGAAACTAGACTTGACCACACCACTAATTTGTCAGTCGAGTTTAAGATTGGGGTTCATTTTAACACCCAAATTTGGCATGACCAACAAATGTCCAAACTATACTATATGTTCTGGATGCTTGCGTGAGTTTTCTCTCTGCTCCATGTAAACATTTTAATGTCTGATTCAACAGCCAAACATGTGAACACTGAACATAGCTGTACCTTCCTCCTGCTGCTTTACTGCTGTAGTGTTTATTTATTCATTTATCCATTTTCTGAACCTGCTTTATGCTCAATAGGGTCATGGGAGATGATGGAGCCTATCCCAGCTACTTAAGGGCGAAGGTGGGGTACACCCTGGACATGTCGCTGGTTCATTGCAGTTCTGACATGTAGAAACAAACAATCACTCTCACATTCACACCTATGGGCTATTTAGATTAACCAATTAACCTATCAGCGCATGTGTTTGGATGGTGGAGGGAAGCCGGAGTACCCAGAGTGAACCCATGCAGACACGGGGAGAACATGCAAACTCCACATAGAAACCCACCCCCATCGACTTGTGTTGGAACCCAGGACCTTCTTGCTGTGAGGCACGAGTGCTATCCACTAGTGGTGGGTGGATCGATCCAAATATCGATAGTATCGATTAGGGATGCACCGATCCAATACCAGTATCGGGCATCGGCTCCGATACTCAGTTTGTGTACTCATACTCATAAAAGTAATCCGATACAACTGCATCGATACCACTTACGGCCGTGTGACATTCACAGTTCAGTCCAGCAGGTACGTGGCGGTGAAATAATGTGTGTGGAGTGTGAAGAGTGTGGAGATTTTTCAAAATAAATGACGGTGATAAAAGTAATGCTGACTGCAAGTAACGTTAAAGACACAAACGGATACGGACGCAGCGTTCTGTCCGTCCTCTGCGTACATTCCATGCATTTTCCAGGTGCTCACGGATGCGTACCCAGATGGAGAATACCAGGAGGAATCATGGAGGTAGAGGATCTGTTCAAAGAGCAACTGTGAGTTAGTGAAAAACTACAGACAAATTTATGACAACTACCCAGGGCTGAGCCGGTTTCCATCCTACTTATAATACTACGGGGGCACGGAGCGTGTGGACCGCTGCCAGTGAAAGTGAAAATGAAACTTGTCGCTCATTTATCTTTTCTCTTCCTGCTGAAGCTAAGCTTTTAAACATTACCAGCGAAAACGCTGCAACAGTAGTATGCACATCAGTGTTGCCTCTGTCGTCTCCATGTTTGTCATTACTGACTTTCTTCTTCTCAAAAACCTTTACTCTTCTTTGTGGTATTAGTCCAATATGGTTAATTCAGAGCGGCGCCTCCTGGTAGATTAATTGAAAAACGCTCATTCCAACACATTAAATGTCCGTATCAGCACTTTGTTCCAGTCAGACTAATGACAACAACAATAAAGCACATTTACAAAAGGAACTAAGAACTGGAATGGGATTGTTAAGTACTCATATCGGTACTCGGTATCAGCAAGTACTCAAATGAAAGTACTTATACTTGTATTTGGTCTGGAAAAAAAGTGGTATCGGTGCATCCCTAGTATCGGCATTAGATCGATACCGGCGTAGTGAGATCGATACTTTAGTTTCAGTTTTTGTCTTGTACACATTGCTGTGGTTTTGTCAAAGAGGCGACAGCCAGGTCACTGGGTTCACTGCTTCTGTTTTAGTGGGGAGCAGGCACCCTTTGTCTCTCTTCCCTCCTCTTGTGTTTCGATGTTGTGCCGTCACGTGACTCAGCAGCACAAAGCAAACAAGCAAGCAGCCAGCTCAGGTGTGAATGCCCACCAGCACACACACAACGCATGCACAGACAGAGACACAGAGCAGAAGAATGGCATGGAAGAGGAGCACCATGTGGTTATATTTTATTGTCAGGACGAAAATGAGATGACAGCAAGATGAATAATTTGTAAAAAAGCTATAAGGTACAGATAATTTTGATTTGAGTTTTGTATTGCAGATTCTGAACACTACCTGAAAAAAATTATTTGTTTTGATTTGTTTTTCTGGTGATAATTTTGTGCACTTAATTTATTTAAGAAAAAAATTCCATATATATATATATATATATATATATATATATATATATATATATATATATATATATATATGGCAAAAAATTGTTTTGTTACTGTTCTATTGTTTCTGAAAAAAAAATTTTTTGATAATAAAGTATTTTCTTTTTAATTATAAACTTTGTCTTAATTCTGTCCTGGATTTTAACGATTTAATAATAAGAACGGGCACATCACATAACACTTAAAGGTCACAAAAATTAATTGACATTAAGCAATTCGATCATACATCCACCTTAATTATCAGTATCAGTATCGTTGATACTAGCCTTGTATTTACTTGGTATTGGATCGATATATGCAGTATTACACACCACTACTATCCACTGCACCACTGTGTCACCCCTGTGTTTATTTATTTAATTTTTTTTTACATTTTTAAGACCAGAAATGCTATATTTAATATAGATTGTCACTTGATACACTGTATTGTATTTTGTCCATTGCTTCATTAGTGTTTTAGATTATTTGTGACATTTTCTTTCTTTTCTAGATTGTTTTTAGGCTGCTTTTTAATGCCAGGCCAGGGACTTCAGGTGAAAATGAGCTGTTGGCTAACTTTGGCTCATTTGTAGTTTGTTGTGTTTCTTTCGATTAGTATCGGTGGATTTACCTACTGGTGCTTTTGATGGTACAAAAAAGAAAAGTAAGATAAAACTAGTATGTGTTTGGCTACATGAGGAGCTCCACTACCACTGTGAATGATTTCACCTGTTACAACACGTCACACTTCACTTATCTGACAAACTGGCAGTTTTTTTGTTTTAGATTGTATCAGATGACCTTATAACTTACAAGGAAGCAAACTAAAAGGTCACCACAACTTTTATGAAACCAGCTGTTTTCACAATATTCAAACTGAGCCACTGCTCCACAGGACTCCACCCAGACAGAACAGTCTCTGAAGACCCACAGCTCTCATGCATTTTCACCAAAAGACTGGACTGAGAAGAACATATTGGGTTTTGACCACAGACTGTGCATAATTAGTGGATGGAGGAAATGTGGCATCTCCCATTGAGGTTTTGATGCAACGAGTCCACAATTTGGCTATTGCAGTGTTCTCTGTTTGGATCCAGAAGTGACCATATTTGGACAAAATGGACAGAACTGCAGGGGTTTGGTGAGTAACTGCCAAATCCTAGCTTACTCACTGAGTGAAGTGGTAAAACTCATTTAGTACAGTCTTGTTAGTGGAAAGAAATAGCAACTACCATCAAACTGTCTGTCAGGAAAAAAAAAAAAAATCTTATCGAATAAACTGAAACTCCAAAAGTCCGACTCTGCAGGTGAGTGAGCTGTCAGGCAAAACTGTCAATCAAAGCCTGACATGGCAGAAATAAAAGCTTCTATTCAATCTGATATCTGATTAAAGGAGGAAAATTTGAATATGACAAGGTCATTTATTAGACAGTCCAAATAAACAAATGAGACTGGAGTAAGTCCTGAAAACAAAACAAAAAAAAAGACTGATTTAGTATTTGTAGAGCAAAGTTCAGTGTAAGTTTATGGAAACCAGGAGTCGCCCTAGTGGCCATCAGCGATATGACATCCTGCACATACATCTGCACTGGCTTCAGTTTAGCGCTAACATTCGCGTATTTGGTTCGGACCTGCTGTAGCGACATGGCAGCACAAAATAGCAAACTTCCTTCTATAAATGATCTATTCTGCATGAATGGAAATGCAATTCTTATTTTAACCCATAAAGACCCAGTGTTGCTTTTGTGGCAGTTCGTAAATAAATTTTTCTCTATTTTTAACCTTTAAGTGATTTATCACTATTTATTCTAATATTATACTCTGTTGTGACTTTATTTGGGGAAGATAAAGTATAAGTAATGTGTGTTTGGATTTATTATAATTTCATAATGCATTTCAATTGCAGTTAATTTATTTTTGAGTAAAAGATACAATAGATTTCATTTGTGATTTATCTTAAAACTGGAGTTAAAATAAGCAATAGTGAATGCTACGATTGTTTGCATTAAGATAACTACGTTTCCCATGAGGCTTAGGAATTTTCATGGAAGTAAGCTGATGTATGCCACGAGTTCTGAAAGCTGTATGTGTTTTTAAGTTGCCGCAGTAAAGACCCAGAGTCTCCCTGTTATTTTCTGACATAATTTGGATAATTGCAACATGCCCTGTATTTTGCATTTTAATTGAAAATCAGGTTTTTATTCTATATTTAATGTACTGATCATGTAGACGTTCATTAAAGTGCAGATTAAATTTGATAGTTTTTTATTCAAAATAGAGAGAAAACTGAAGAAATGATTTTTTTCAGCAAAATATATCATTAATTTGGATAATTACAACATGCTCTGTATTTTGCATTTTAATTGGAAATCAGGTATTTATTCTACATCACTGGGTTACAAAAAAATGTTTTTTTGCAAGTTGTCTAGGTTTTTTCAACTGAATTAGGGCCACTTTGCACCGCTAAATCCAAAAATGACAAGTTTTTCTCAATCAGGTCAGGTTTTTTTGCTAATTTGATTCTGAAAAAGTAGATCTTCTCACAAAATTGATTACATTTAATTACATTAATACCAAAATAAGATTGGTAAGCACACTTTATGAAACTTGTGACTTGATTCCTGTTAGGTACAATGGTGTATTCACTGCAGATGTAGCAGAATACGTCAGGCTTATTTTTGCAAGATCTTCTAGTCGAAGCCATTTCATTCACCTGTAATATTAAAAAAAACATTAATCATAAATTGGCAAAAGTAAAATCTTCAGAACTCGTTTATTGCAACAAATATGAAAGAATTTTGTATCATATGATGTGAAAATGCCCATAAATGTAAGCAAAAATGTTAAAAAGCTAATATGTAGCATAGTTCAGAAAGTTGACCTGATTGAGCAAAATTAATGTGATTTTTGGATTCAGCACATCAAAATTATCCTAAATCAGCTCAAAAAACTTAAACAATAAATTTGTTGTTGACCAGTGTATTGAATGTACTGATCATGTAGATGTTCATTAAAGCGCAGATTAAATTTGATGGTTTTTTTATTCAAAATAGAGAGAAAACTGAGGAAAAAGATGATTTTTTTCAGCAAAATATATCATTAACTGAACATAAAATAAGTGCGTCCATTCACTGTCATTGATCCAGCTCCATGGGTTTTACTGGCGAATCAGTGTTGTAGAAGATGGTGGTGTTTCCATGTTCACTACAGAGCCTCTGAACGTCCAAATGGGTCATATCTGATGACCATGAAAAGACGACAAACTGTATTTTACATCAATTATTTACGTGTATCGATAGGATTAGTAGATCAACAGGTATTAGACATTTTAAATCAGTAGATGGTTTTGGTCGCTGTGGATGTTTGGGTCTTTACGGGTTAAGGAGATTACACCCCAATGGAAGTACTATATAATTCTCTTTACAATAATATCAGTGTAATTATCTTTCTGTTTTGGTACAGTTCTCCAGCATAAACTTCATCTCAACGCACCAAATGGAATGCAAATGTGATCCATTTTGGTGGAAAGTGTCAGGCCTTTCCACCTCCACCTCCCACTCTCACCCTGCCTCTCCTCCCTTCTGGTTCTTCAGGATGCTCATTAACAGCAGAGGGCACCGGACACATCACCTCATCACCCCCCCACAGGACCCGGGCCCTCCACCTGACCTTGGAACACATCCAAAACAGCAGCACATCAGGCCTCGGGAGGGGCGAGATGTTCGAGGTATGAGCTGAAGGTCAGCGTACTGATGCCTCAATGAATGCTGAAAAGCTCTACCTCTTTAGAGACATGACGATGTTTTTTTTTTTTGTTTTATGTTTTTTTTTTATCCTACTATCTTTGATGAAAAAAAAAAAAAAAACGACATCTGGGGATAAATCCCTTTGACATTCTGACAGGTCAAACATTCTCAGAGCTTTGCTAAGGCGTGCGTTTCAGCTCAGCTATTTAATTTATAAACTGTTCATGAGATGTAATGTGACACTGAGTGCTGTTGTGTTTCCCTGGAGATGCTTTGAAACATGAAAATGCTTGTAGCTGGCTGTTCCTCTATCCTGCCCCTCCATCCCTCCCACAGTCAGATCATAAAACAAGACCACTGTCACTTGGACTTTCATCTGAAAATACAGCACTGCTTTCATGAAACAGAGAGTAGGTGGAGATGGTAAAAGAGATGCCCATTAATAAAGAAGATGGAGTCTAATGTGGAATTGACCACAGGGTCTTTTAATGATTACTAGCTGTTCATTGATTGAACTCGCTGAGACAGGAACAAAAAAAAAACCCTTTGAAGAGAACGAATCCTCTGCAATGTCTCTTCAGAAGAAATCGCTAATCAAACCCAGAAGCTGCAGATGTCCGTGTTATTTTTATACAGATAGATAGTTTTCATTAATCTTGTACAATGCATCTGTGGGCAGTATCATTATAAGTCATGTATCATTCATTTATTTTAATGCCTTTATCCAACTTCCTGTTTTCTTTATTATATTGTGATAAATATACAATTGCATGCGTGGTTTTAAACTATTAAGTCAGATAGCTATACCAAGATATACAGGAAACATCCAAGTAGTCACATATACACTTGACAAAACAACACAGAGAACACTAAACCAGTGGCGGCTGCTCATCGATTGTCGGCTTACATAAAAAAAAAGTCAAGTTATGTAAACATAAATTCGTCCCTCCGTTCCTTTATAAGAAAATGGTCAGTGACCTTATCGTACCAAGTAAACAAGAAAACGCTGAAATTATGTTAAATTGAAAGAAGGAAATACAATGAGTGTGTTTTATTTACAGTGCAAGAAATTAACAAGTAATTTCGTAGTTGTTTCTCTCTTGATTTCACAGCAGAATGTGTGACGGTATTAAACTGACCTCTGTCAGTGAAGGAGTAGATCTCAACCTAGCTGTCAATCAAACGGGATTCAGCCTTTCGACTGATCCTCCAATCAGCACGTGGAAGCCCAGCGTCCAGCCCAGCCGAGCTCCACCCACAGCTCCATTCACCCCCAGAGGCACCGAGCGTCCAGGGGCGGGACAACATCGTGGCATTTATCCAATTACCGTCCAGTTTTGAGGCAATGAAAAAAACTGTTCCACTCAGTCCCATTGAAGTGCATGGACGCTGAGCGTCTATGGACAAATGCACTGAGCAGAGATCGAATGAGAAAACAGAGACACGGGAATGGAGGAGAAGTGAAAAGCATCGAGTCTGCTGATTTGTGATAAAGCTGATTCTGAACGAACTCGTCTGTGAGATGAACGTGTTCTAACACATTTGTAGTCAATGATTTGTCAACACAACCGTACATATTTGACAATTTAATTTTCATAATTTTAGGGGAAGCCGAGCTTCCCTTGCAGTCTATGAGAAATTGCCACTGCACTAAACAATCATATGAATTACATAAGTCAGTGTTTTTCAACTCTGGGGTTGGGACCCCACATGGGGTCGCCTGAAATTTCTACTGATTGATAAAATTTTTAAAAAATTACTAATAAAAAAATAGGATGAGTTTAGATAGACAATCCCAATCCATAAAAGACATGACAAACTGTGAAGCTGAAACTGAAGCACTGTGGTTCTGTTTATCTGTCAAATGTTCATTATGGTCAGTTTCAGATGCTGCAGCTCTTTCATAATTCATAGTTTGAGTTCTTGTTTGTTCAGTATTAATTTGCAGCCTTGAAAAGCCAAGCTGAACTGACTGTAGATACCCTGATCAAGGAAAATAAAATTCAATCTTTGTGCAGTAATCTACACCTGGCTTTTCTGCCTCCATCCATAATGATATCCATTATATTAGCCTTAATGTCATGTAAAATTAATGTTTATTTGCGGCATACTATAGTAAACTATTACATGATCAAAACCAAATAAATTTTAGGAAAAAAAGTTTGGGAACCACTGATATAAATCAAAGTAATGCAAAGAGAAATTAAAGGATTCACTGTAACTTGAGGTTGGTGCATGTAATACCGGCATGCCCGATAAGGTGCATTCATATGAAATTTCCAAGAATAGTTACTGTAGTTACTGGATTATGTGTCAAATTTACATTTAAACCAATGTTTCTTCATGACAATGACAACATGAATGTCAGTGACATATATTCAATAGAATGAGAGGACAGAATAATTAAAACATAACACTGAAGTATGATTATATTTTCTCTATTCATCGCTGATTCCAAAAGGGCACGTTATGTAAGTTCATTCAATTTTTTTTTTTTTTTTTATCATTAGTGATAGTTAACAAGACAATGTGGACAGAAAAACATCAATGACAACACATAAAGGGGAAATCAAACAAATAAACAAACTAACCAAAAACACCAACATCGACAAAGTATTGACAAACAACAACAACAACATCATATTACAATGAAAATGATCATAAATGTAAATAGCAACTAAAAACTATAGCTTGGTTAGGGGCGATAGTGAAAAGGGGAAGGGGAGGGTGAATGAAAGTGAGAAAGAGAAAGGGGGGAGTGAGGGGGGAAATAATAATTGTTGTAATACTACAAAAATACATAATGATAATAATACCAGTAGCCTAATTTGCTAGTATTATTGAGGCGGCGGTAGCAGTGGAGGCAGTCACAATACAACAATGAGTTAAATCATTTAATATTTGTAATAATGCATTTGTATCAGTTACTATCTGTTTTGAGTTTTTATGAATTAATTTAAATTAATATGGCTATGGGGGCTGGTGGGGTGGAGCCCAGCACGCAGAGCCCGAGTAGGGGAGGACACCATCAACCCCCCACACAACCTCCAGAACCCCCAGCAGCACAGCCACAGCCCAAGGACGAGACCGAACAAAACAAGAGAACAACACAGACAACACTAAAACAATCGTATGAATTATATAAATCAAAGTAATGCGAAGACAAATTAAAGAGCGAATCCTTTGTAACTTGAGGTTGATGCATGTAATACCTGCATGCCTGTGAGGAAGAAAATTTGTGATTTGAGAATGCAGACGGCACCCTTTTTGTTTGAGAGCACAGAAGGCAACCTTTTGTTTCATGTTCCCTGCCGAGCTAACCTCTTTAGCATTAACCAGTGATGTTTTGATAATATGTTAAGATGCCTCCACCAGGTCTGAGAGACTTACCCCCCCTTCCTGGAGTGCGACCCCCCCCTCCCCTTTCCCCTGAATGTAAATTCTCTTGTCTCCTTCCTAAAGTACAACCCCCTTTTTCTTTATTACTTTGTTTGTCTTTTGTTTTCTATTGACTGCTTGGAAGTAACTGTATAAATACCATCTGAAAACATAGATTCGGGGTCAGACTACTGAAACAGACTCTGTCTGCATTGGTACTCTCACCGTGCTCCGGAACACTAAATAAAGCTACACTCATCGCAGCAAACTTTGAACCACATTTTGTGATTTTTCTTCAACACCTGTTAAGGTGCATTCATATGAAATATCCAAGGATAGTTACAATAGTTACTGGATTATGTGTTGTATTTCCATTTAAACACATGTTTCTTCATGACAATAACAACATGAATGTCAAAGTCATGTATTCAATAGAATGAGAGGAGAGAAAAATTAAAACATGACACTGAAGTACGATTATATTTTCTCTATTCATCGCTGATTCAACAAGGGCATGTTATGTAAGTTCATTCTAGTGTTCAAGTACTTTACCTTCCTGTATCTTTGCTCCAACTGCAGCTTAATAAATAATAAAATGTTACCATTATATGTTTCCGCAAACTAGAGATACATACAGTCTCAACATCTGCAGTCAAAAAATACTTGTAAGATAGTAATGCTACAGTGTTTTCACTTCTCATGAGACTTTTCACCTATGACTCAGAAATTACTTTCATATTTAACTCCATTGTTGACTGTAAGGCTGGAATAATTAAGTTGTCAGACACATTCCTATTTTTATTCCAGTCATTACGCAAAAATAATAGCCTTTAACTAGGTGCAGTGATTATATACTGAGTCCCACTTACTCTTTATCACACTTTATCACAATAATTTCATGAGAGGAGGTAAAAATATTTATTCCAACTTCATGGGAAACAGTTTATGGAACATTTTTATGGTTAATTCAAGGGAAAGATACCAGAAATGTGTTTAAAGGGGTCATATTTAACTAAACCCACTTTTACTAGTCTTTGGTTCATTTATTTGTGTATTTGGACCCTAATAGTTCCAAAAGTTTGAATTTGAACCCTCCAGGTGCTGCAAAGTTATCTTTATATTTATTCTGGCAAAAATTGAGTGGATTTCAACAACCCGTTTTAATTCCTGCTTAATTAGTTACATTTTATAACTACTTACGTCACAATATTTGCACATATAAGGTCAAGACTTATGACAAACATTTCTCCAAGTACACCATAATTGTTTGTCAGCAGAAACGGTTGTAGTAAAAACTGAAAATATGTCCAAACTTTGAGCCGATTACTTAAAATGTTCAGTTGTTGGTGGCTGAAAGGGACAGAAAGCACGGTCAATAACCTGGAGGGGGCAGGGTGTGAAGTGGCTCATTTGCATTTAAAGGGCCAGTGCTCACAATGACCTTTCTGGTGTCATTACTCAGAAATAGGGCTGAAAATGGACCTGTGGAGTTGAATTAACCCTTTCATGTATAGTGGTCACTCCAGTGGACAGCTGTTCTCCAGCTGTTCTCTTGTATATTCATGGATTTGTTGTTTTAGTTCCATATCAGCCAACACAGAGGATGCATATGGATCATCCCATGCACTGACATTCATACAATTACTGTAACTGTGCTTTTCTTGATAAACCCGATCTGTACTAACATGTTTGAGTGTAAATCAATTGCTAATTGTTATAAGACTGTAATTAACAGTTTTCCTTAAACATAGTTATTTTTTGTTGCATATTATTTTCATGTAGTGAGTAATAACTAGTATTCGAGGATGTTAAAGTGTGAGAAAACATCAGATTATCTGCATTAAAAATGTTTTTGTTTCATAGTTTTCACACAGTGTATCACTTTCTGATGATGGGTTTTAAATACATGTTTCTTTGCTTTAAAAATTAGACACATGGTGTCCAGCTGAGTGGACATTTTTGTAATTCCATGAAAAATACATTCATAAAAAAACATTAATCACATTTTTTTTTTCATGTCTAAAGAGCAATAAAAACCCTCTGGACAAGTATTTCAACTAAGGTTCTCATAATTCATGCATGAAAGGGTTAAGGAAGAATTCAGACCCAAGCATTGCATTTACAGTTTATGTAGACCACAGGGAAATGTCTTAAAATGCATAATTCCATTTAAAAAAACAAAAACAAAATATCACTCCTTTAATACAGACTCCACAAATATGTAACAAAAAAAAAAAAAAAAAAAGCAAAAAAACAATTTATTAGTATTAAACCACACCATATGCACCATCTTTGCCTAAGCCTAACAAAAGGGCTTTAATTGGGATGTGAACTCCAGTCTCTTTGATTTTGTAAAACTCCCACCCATCCTATAACCACCTATTCCCCAAAGAAAGGTGAAAAAGTAGCTGATTGATAAAAAATTACACTGAGGTTATTTGAATGTGGTTTGCAGAAATGTGCCAATAGTGGAAACATTTTATTCTGGTGGATGTGTTGGTCTAGTTTTTTTCATCTATGTCATTTCTTTGACTATAAGTTAGAAAAGAGGTATGGCCAAGACTTTAATCTGTACCATCAGTGGCTGAGTCACATCATGGAGCTGTTCATGGTTCGGGTGCCAACATTGGAAATCTCCTGGTTCATGTCCAGCTGGAGACATTAGTAGTATCTGTCCCACATCTCCTCAAACCTCTGCTTCATTTCCTGTCATCACTTTGCGGTCAAAGTATCTAATAAGGGCACGAATACGATAGGAGTTAGAATAATATTCGATGAAAACGTCCTTAATGAAAAAGCATTATATTGTTTTATCAAGCCAGAAGAAATACACATAGAATTTTTGCTGTAATTGTATCCACTCAGGATGCAGCACAGGGAGGACGGGTATTGATTCGAAAACATAAGTCTCCTGTCTCTATAGGACAAGATCTGTTTCCCTGTGTGTTTATATTCTCATGTGTCCTCATTTCTGACCTTCAGACTTGCTGTTGAGTGAACATCTTGCGGAATTATTTTTGTTGTTTAAAAAAGACGGAATAAGGAAAATAACAGACAAAACTAGAAAAGCACTCAGAGAGAACAGACCTCCGCTAAGGCAGTTCAGTCCCCCCCCCCCCCGTCACCACCAAAATTTAATCATTTGTTCCTTGTGCCAGTATCAACATTTCCTGAAAATTTCATCAAAATCCGTCCATAACTTTTTGAGTTATCTTTCTAACAAACAAACAAAAAAAACAAACTAGAAAAACACTCGGAGAGCACAGAGCTCCGCCAAGGCAGTTCAGTCCCTCCCACCTACCCCACCCCCACCAATCACCACCCAAATGCAATCATTTGTTCCTTATGCCAGTTTCAACATTTCCTGAAAATTTCATCAAAATCCGTCCATAACTTTTTGAGTTATCTTGCTAACAAACAGACAAACCCTGATGAAAACATAAAAAACATATCTTTAGCAATTGGATTCAATTTGATATCATGATTAGTTCAGAATTTATTAACGAAAATCACTTTTTCGGAAATGACAGTTTTCTCCTGGATCTACCTCCATAGTTATTGAAAACAAATCCATTGGCACACTTCAGATTTCACACTGTCATGGCTACATTTGGAGTTTGTTGCATGTCAATACCATAATTTGTCCCCTTGTTAGGATGAAAATTCCAAAACTCCACTATTTTTTCCTGTTCTGGATCATGGTATCCAGAATTTTGTGAGGATCCAGATCAATCTTCAATATCTTGTAGAACCTGTTGGGAACTTATTTTGTATTTCTTTTCTTTTTTTTTTTTACCAAGCACTCTGACCATTTATTGTGGAGTTACACATACATATGTTGAAAATATCCCTATCTCCCAATGATAAAGAATCCTTTTAAAAAATTCCTGGATCCAGACAGTGATCTGGATCATTCCCAAAATCTAATCATTTGTTACTCTTCATTTCCTGAAAATTTCATCAAAATCCGTCCATAACTTTTTCAGTTATGTTGCTAACTAACCAACCAAATAACAAACAAACAAACCCTGGCAAAAACATAACCTCTTTTGCGAAGGTAACAAACAGACAAACCCCGATTAAAACATACATTCACTATTCCTTGGCGGAGGAAATTAGAATTATTTTGCGTGTTATTTTCCTGGTGTGAGATCAAGGTAAATATGACTGTGCAGATGCAAACGACTTTGTATATTATATTTTTGAAAGCGAGAACAGATTTCACGCTGGTCACATAATCAGCCTTAAATGCATATTTTCTTCTTTCTTCTCAGTGGTATTTAGAGCCATGTATAAGCAAACCAGTCCATGCTCCAAATCTGTAATGCTGCTGTTTTCTGCCTCGAAATCCCACACACCGAACACAAAAAGGTCAGAATCTGCTTATAAAGCATAATGGATTGCAGAGCAGCACAAAAGTGACAGATGCCAAATTTGAATGTATATTCTCTGGTCCGTCTGCAATATGTCACATTTGCAATACATTACATCGTTCTGTGTCGGCCCTCCCTGAGAAAAACATGCTGTTCCTTGCTACAGTGCATTATGAAAGGTTGCAAATGGGCTAATTTGCAGCTTTGACAGCACCAGCCTCAGCAAAGGCGGGTAGTAATAGGTTTTGAGGTGCCGCTTCAGCGACTGCTGTGATGGGAACACTGTGGCTGAAAGTAGGCATAGGTCAGGCTTCTCTGGAAACTCTGACAAATTAAAAACAGAAAACCTTTGACATTTATCATGCTAGAAGTCTGCAAAGGTCATTGCCTGTACTTGCTGCTTTCATTTTCCCTCTCCGTCCCCTCTGGACATGTTTTGCTGTGATTGCTTATGGCCTTCTGGAGCTGTGTCGGGGGGAATCTGGATCTGTGATCTGAGAAAAATACTCATACATCCACCACATTTCTAACACAAGCAGCAGATATGTGGAGTAAACAAATGTAAATGTATGGACTGCTGCTGCTGCTGCTTGGCTCTTTCCCCGTTTTTCCAGCAGCAGATCAATTGTTAATGGGCCTATCATGATGATTAGTTATCGTATCAGTTTCATCAAAATGCTATTTAGAAATAAACGGCTGTTACGTAAAGAACAACCGTAGGCATGTAATAACGCAACAAAATTCATTTCTCATTTCCTCGTAATACATCATTCCACACCATAAACACTGAAAACTTGTAATCCCACTGGACCATGACTGTCTCATTTAAATGTTAATATAATTCCCATCATTCATAATTTAATGTGCTCTCTGGCATTTTCCGTTCATCTCGGTAATGCTATCTTATGTGACAAGCCAATTTACTGCTGGAGTTGACCAAATTGCTTTAGCATTGTAATGCTAACACCATTATAAATCCTTGACATACAGTTTCTCTGCAGGTAATAATAATAATAAAAAAAAAAAAGAATGTTATTCAATCTATTTTCATTGATTTTATAGCGTTGCACACACTGCGAAATTGTCAGAGGAGAAGTCGGATAGCAAGCAGCTGGAGAAACATTGCATCTGAGGAATACGACAGAGATTGCCCTTTTTGCCCTTTTGGTTGTCAGAGGTGGCATTAGTGAAGCTGAAAGCAGTGTGAGCGATGACACGAGCGGTGCTAGAAAGCCGAATCAGACAGATTATAGCTGTGAAGAGAAAGAGAGAGAGAACCGAGAGCGATGCTGGTAGGTGTCATTTTGTCTGACCTCTGTGGGAATTACCGCTGCGTATGACCCACAGCATGTCTGCTCATCACTGAGACAGTCTGAGGCCTTTACTGCCATTTCCCCCCTCATCTAACCCTCCTTCCTCTCACATACGTCTTGGCCCGAAGCTCCTCCTGATGCACAGCTCCTTTCCATTGACCCAACATGGCCGGTAGCTCCCATAATCCTCCAGTTCTCATTAGTTCCCTCAGACAACGCGAACTGACATTTGAATTCAATGTGGACTCCCCGTGTGTCTGTGCGGTAGCTTAACCTTCGATAATATGCCCACACTTCTTAGCGGAGAAAACCTGGGATTAGTCGACTCGTGGAAACTATTGTGGGAGAAAAGCAGCATCAGAAGTTCCTCGTCGTTTCGGAGGAGAATTTGAATGTGGATTCACTCAGATCCAGACAGCTGAGGCTAAAAATCCTTTTATTAAGACATGTAATCCTATTTTAATTATTGAAGTGTCGCATACGTTTAAACGGGCTGTACTGTATGTTTCAATTTACGTACATCTGATTAGACGTAAAGGGGTCATATTTTGCTAAACCCACTTTTATTAGTCTTTGGTTCATTACCTCCGCCAAGGAGGTTATGTTTTTGCCAGGGTTTGTTTGTTTGTTTGTTTGTCTGTCCCTTAGTGTGCAACATAACTCAAAAAGTTATGGACAGATTTGGATGAAATTTTCAGGGTTTGTTGGAAATGGGATAAGGAAGAAATGATTAAATTTTGGTGGTGATCGGGGGTGGGGGGGCCCACGGGGGGGCGCCACTGATCAGCCTTGGCGGAGGTCTGCGCTCTCCGAGTGCTTCTAGTTTATTTGTGAATTTGGACCCTAATAGTTCCAAAAGTTTGAATTTGAACCCTCCAGGTGCTGCAAAGTTATCTTTATATTCATTTTGGCATATTTCGAGTGGATTTCTACAACCTGTTTTAATTCCTGCTTAATTTGTTATGTCTATAATTAGTTATGTCACGATATTTTCACATATAAGGTCCAGACTTCCGACGAACATTTCTCCGAGTACGACATAACTGTTTATCTGTTTAAACCCATGTTTCTTCATGACAGTGACAACAACATGAATATCAATGACATGTATTCAATAGAATGAGAGAAGAGAATAATTAAAACATGACACTGAAGTACGATTATATTTTCTCTATTCTTCGCTGATTCAACAAGGGCATGTTATGTAAGTTCATTCTACTGTTCAAGTACTTTACCTTCCTGTGTCTTTGCTCCAACTGCAGCTTAATAAATAATAAAATGTTACTTTTGTATGTTTCTGCAAATTAGACGTACATACAATCTCAACATCTGCAGTCAAAAAATACTTGTAAGATAGTAATGCTACAGTGTTTTCACTTCTCATGAGACTTTTCACCTATGACTCACCTATGAAATTACTTCCATATTTAACTCCATTGTTGACCATAAAGTTGGAATAATTAAGTTGTCAGACACATTCCTATTTTTATTCCAGTCGTTACGCAAAAATAATAACCTTTGACCATTTGCAGTGATTATACACTGAGCCCCACTTAGACTTTATCACACTTTATTGCAATAATTTCATGAGAAGAGGTAAAAATATTTTATTCCAACTTCATGGGAAACAGTTTATGGAACATTTTCATGATTAATTCAAGGGAAAGATACCAGAAATGTGTTTAAAGGGGTCATATTTTGCTAAACCCACTTTTATTAGTCTGTGGTTCATTTATTTGTGTATTTGGACCCTAATAGTTCCAAAAGTTTGAATTTGAACCCTCCAGGTGCTGCAAAGCTATCTTTATATTCATTTTGGCAAAAATCGAGTGGATTTCTACAACCCCTTTCAATTCCTGCTTAATTTGTTACGTCTATAACTAGTTACATCACGACATTTGCACATATAAGGTCCAGATTTCTGATGAACATTTCTCTGAGTACGACATAATTGTTTGTCAGCAGCAGCGGTTGGAGTAAAAACTGAAAATATGTCCAAACTTTGAGGTGATTACCTAAAATTTTCAATTGTTGGTTGAACGGGACAGAGCAGCACAGCCAACAACCTAGAGGGGGTGGGGCATGAAGTGGCTCATTTGCATTAAAAGGGCCAGCGCTCAAAACAATCTTTCTGGTGTCATTACTTAGAAATAGGGTTGAAGATGGACCTGTGAAGTTGAATTAATGAAGAATTCAGACCCAAGCATAGCATTTATAGTTTATGTAGACCACAGGGAAATGTTTAAAAATGCATAACTTCGTTTAAAAAAAAGCAAAATATCACTCCTTTAAAGTTAAAGGTTGGCTTCAACATATTAGTCTGAATTCCTCGTATAGCCTGTGGCAGCTACAGTGAAAAAATACATTAGATTAAGATCCTTTATTGTCACTATACAGTGCATTTTACCACAAACTGAAATTCAACCTCTGCTTTTAAGCCATCTTTAGAACATGCAGGAACACACCACACACTGCAGACTAGGAGCAGTGGGCTTACCATAGCAGGTGCCTGGGGAGCAAATGGGGGGTTAAGTGCCTTGCTCAAGGGCACATCAGCCAACAACTTTTTCTGGCAGTCCATGGAATCAAACTGGTGACCTTTCAGTATCAAGCTGACTCTTCAGCCCTCTAGGCCACGGCTGCCCATCCTTTCTGAATTCTATAGTTGTACACATCAGGATATAATGAAAAAAAAAAAAACAAAAAAAAACGTGGTCCTTATAAGGGTCTAAAATTATGTAAATTTAACCAAAAGTACACACTGTAAAAAAAAATAATATGTAACTTAACAGAATTTTCACTGTTTATTTTACAGATTTTTCCTGTATTTTTAAGATACAGGAAAATATCAATGAAATGACAAAAATAGACTGTGATTTTACATGTCAAATGTAAAATAACATGAAAAAACTGTAACTGTGAATAACCATAAAATTAAAAAAATTTTAAAATAATTTTTTTCTTTTTTCACAGAAAAATACAATTAAAATACATTTGCTTATGTACCGTAATTTCACAAATATTTATTTTCCATTTATGAGATTAAACTGTTAATTTAAAGTTTAATATTGTAAAAAAAATAATAAAGTGAGAAAAAATTACTGACAGTTAACCGTAAAAGAAGTATTTGTTCTGTATGTTTAACAAGACTTGTTTGTTAATTGACAAATATCTTGTGTAATTATAGGAGGTTTCACAACAAAAATGTTAAATAAATTTACTTTTGTGAATGTATAACATGTATAAGTACTGATAAACTATCCAAATACAGTTTTTAATCAGTGGATTGTGCAACTTAGTGTCATGGAAAATTTTACATATATATATATATATATATATATATATATATATATATATTTATAGGTAATTTGATTGTTTTAATACATGTAAATATTCTTTATTAAACATTAAAAAGTCAAAAAAAATGCAAAATCTCATGTAAAGTTAGGGCAAAAAACTGTATTTTAATTATGGAAAATTACTGTATTTTTATGAGATGGTTATTTTCCGTTATTTTACAGTATTTTTTTGGCACCCCTGCTGCTGGAATAATACCGTTTTTTTTTACAATTTTTTTTTTTTTTTTTACAGTGCACAACAAATTACAGTGTCCTTTTTTCTTTTAACCAAAATGAAGATAAAATGGAGCAGCAGTGAGTGAAGTATACCCTGTGGTGGCAGAAAAGGTGTCTCACAGTCAAGCACTGTAATGTCAAACACATTAGAGTTTATTACCGAGGTAAATTAAACAAATTGAGATTCGTAGTCAGTAATATTTAACAGAGCAGTAGTACTGGTCGGCTGACCAGGGACGGGCTCCTCAGACTCTGAATAACCACCTGAGTAGAAGAGCTCATCGAGGCAAACGTGGACAGAGGGTGACTTTATACTAGTGACAGACATAGGTCAGCATGTGCACAACTTTGTTTAGCATAGATCAGCCATTGTCCTGTTGACTGTTATTGTTCCACATACAGTCACGGACAAAATTATTAGACCATCAAAAGTCATCAAAAACAATGGTTATGCAATCGAGTACTCATGCTGTGTTCCAGTCAGGTTTTTGAGTCTGTAAGTCACGACTTTAAACCATGACTCACAACTTTATGAAGTTCCAGGCATGTCCTGCCAAACTGCCTGAATGTAAGATGTAAACAAACCAGCATGGACTGTATGGAGCTTATGTTCATGTACAATCATTTCTATTGCCAGAGGGGCTTGCTCTTTGCTTATTTGAGGGAAACAGAGGAGTAAAAACAGCAGAAAAGGCAAGAGAAGCTGTTATACCTTTTATGCTATGTTATTTGTATATTTGAATACGTATTTGATATTAATTTGCTCTTATCCTCAATGGACTGGAAAGTAGCTAACACTAGAGCAGCTGCTGATTATGCAGAACATTTAGGGATAAATTACGTTAGAGCAATACCTTGTTTTGATAAACAATTTGGCATAAACAGCACATCCACGGGGGCCGCCATTGTTGTTTCACGGGAACTGGGAGTACATCGATCTAGTGCGAGTTCATGGGTGGGAAAACACAGGTCTGACTGTCATTCCAGTGCATTTTCATCGGTAGAAGGTTAGAAAAACATGAGTTACGGGTTGCCTGGAATGCTGCATAACTCCTGTGTGTATCATGTGACTAAAACAGACAGAAAAGAAAACATGGAATATCCAAAAGCACTGTTTTTGTCAGTACAATGCCGTAGATATTGATGTAAGAATTGAAGTGATTTTAGTTATTATCAAGAAAACATGGAAAATGGATAGATATCAGCTCTGAAATTAAACTCTTATGAGCTATCTTTGTTGTTATCATTATATTGGCCCAAACAAATGTATCTGTTGTTGTACCAGGCATTAAAATGAACAAAAAACTGAAGAAAACAACAGGTGGTCTAATAATTTTTTCCACGACTGTACTTTGGTCACAACATGAGCTAATCAAAGTTTCTCACATGTGGCATAATCTTTAATATTCCCATCACACACCCCATGGTTCAGTAGGTTGTGGAACCATGTTTAACAGCAATAACTTGAAGTAATTGTTTTCTGCTTCATTTTATCAGTGTCTCATATTGTGAATGAATCTTGTTCCATTTGTCTTTCCAGTGTTCCTTTGGGTCATTGTGGTTTGTTGGTTATTCGTTTGTGTGCAGCTCTCTAAAGGTCCCTCCACAGCATTTCAGATGGGTTGACATCTGCACTTTGACTGCACCACTGGTGCACATTGATTCTTTTCTTTTTTCAGCCATTCCATGCTGCTGTGTTCAGAATCATTGTCCGGTTGCACAGCTCAGATTTGGCCAATCTTTAGCTGTCAGACAGATGGTCTCACATTTGACTCCACTCACTACCTGAAAGATGTCCAGGTCTGGAGGGTGGAAAACAAGTGGAAACCCTCATCCCTCCACTACTACAGTACAGTTGATATGAAGTATTTGTGCTGATATGCTGTGTTTGATTTGTGGACAGAGGTGAAGTTCAGTGCAACTCTTTAACACAGTGGTTCCCAACCTTTTTTGACTCGTGTTCCCATTTTAACATCACAAAATTCTGACGACCCCAGACATTCAAATGCTGCATTTCCATTACATGGTATCGGCTCGGCTCGGCTCGACTCGACTCGGCCTTTTTGCGTTTCCATTACGAAAAAAGGCCTGGAATCTGGTACCCGGTATTAGTTTTTTGGTATCACCTCCGCTGAGGTTCCAGGACTGGGGACCAGATACTAAAACGTGACGTGTAAACACTGCGGACCACTGATTGGTCAGAAAGTCGTCTCTGTGAGCCGCCATTTTACAAAAAACAGATGCGGAAGTTGACAGTAAATATAGCGGTAGGTTAATCCACATGATGACAGCTCACAGAATTACACCATGGTTTGTTGAGGAGATTCTGATGTAAAAATTCAGCATGAGCTTGACGAGACAACATGCAACGAGCAAGTTTATCAGCAACTCTCTGAGCAGATGACACAGAAGTAACATGCCGCATCACAATATGACGACTGTAAAGTATGTAGTATCCTGTAATGGAAACGGTCTCCAGGAATAGGACCTGGTACCCGAGTCGAGCCGAGCCGAGCCGAGCCGAGCCGAGTCGGTTCCACGTAGTGGAAACGCAGCAAAAATGGACACATTTTTCGGCTAAAATTAATTTGTTTTTGATCATGTAATAGTTTGCTATACTATGTTGCAAATAAATGTTAATTTTTCGACGACATTTAGGCTATACATTATAATTCACCTTTTTGGTGTCTGCCTCTCAGTTTGGAGATGTTTTAGCGAGGCCAGGTAGGTGAAGAAATCTCTCCATTCTCTGTTCGGTTTTCTGACTGTGACTGTGTCTGGGCAGGTTGAAGCGGAGTAACACACGTGGTCACATGATCAGGTCAATCAAGATATGCCCTCTCAGATATTATATTCTGCATTTTATTAGGAAAAGTGTGTGATGTTTTAATTATAATGAAATATATATTGAATCATTAAAAAAAGTTTATTAGTAATTTTTTTTTCAATTACTAGAAATTCCAGGTGATCCCACGGGGGCTCACAACCCCCAGGTTGAAAAACACTGCTTTAACCCCTAACATGTCTGTGGTGCTCATTCTGTATGCATAATTCATTTGAAATATTCCTGAAAATTAAACTGTTTGTTAAATAAGAACATTTTCAAAATGTGCTAATAGAACAGACCTTATGCTTTCCATAGACATCTGAGCATGCTCAGTGCACCCCCTGCTGCCTGTGGAATGGGGGGCAAAACACAGAGCAGTGAGTGAGACCGAGTCACTATTGAAACAGACGTTGTTTTACACTCTTTTCTTTGTTGTTTTTACTGTTGTTTGCAGTGCTGACTTGGAATTCCTTTTTTTTTTTTTTTTTATACTGTGTTTCTATCGAGTTATGACCGTGTAACTGCTTTTTGGAGTTCAACCAGGTGCCAAAAAGCAGTTGGGCTGAGTTAGAATTCCTCTCTTTTTCTGTTATTCCTCCCTGTTTTGACCCTAAAACACACAGTAAAAGCAAAATGACAAAAGAAAAGGAACCCAAGCACATACTCACAGCAGCTTTTATGACACTTCTACAGACACAAATGCCAAGCGGCTCGTTTCATTAAAATAATGTCTCAGGGCTACGCTGTCATGCTGTGGCCTTGAAACCCTTCTGAGACTGATAGGCACCAACAGTCGCTTCTCTAAACTCTCCGCTCATGTCTCTTTCAGGTCTTTCTTCCTTGGCATTGTATTTACCCACACCTGCATGCTCCAGATCAGCTCATTGTCAAAACTTCTGCTTTTATAGAAGTTGTCACGCTTCATTTTACACTTTAGTTTAGCTCATTTTGAATTATATCCTAATACCTTAAACCATTAAATTCAAAGAGGGTTTACTTTCTTTTTCTCTGGAGTGTAATTTAAGTTTCGAAGAGCGGTTTTAAAAGCTTCCCTCCACTGTATTAGTCGCTACAACATGATCACCCTATATTAAATTTTGTTTATTTGGGTTTTTTCAGCACATACATTACTCCTGTGAAGATTTCAACATCATGATTTTAAGTTCTTTTGAATACTAACAGATCAGCAACTCAAAATGCTAAACAAGTCAATAAGATTTCAAAGGCAGTATGAGACCAATCTTACAATACACTTTGTCCAATTGATCAGACACTTGCTTTAGCCCTATCGCCGATAGGGCTAAAAAATTATATTAGGGCTAAAAAATTATATTAATATTCATCTACTATAAAAATATAATAAATCAGGACAATGGATGTTTTTTTCAACTTTTGCTCAAAGTTTAGACCCTAATGTTAATAAAAGTACATAAAAAGTGTATTTTAGTGCAAACTTTAATGTTCAAACATGATTTTTAATCTTTGTGGGGCGAAATATATGCTATTAAAAATCTCTGACACGAACAGTTAATTTATGCAAATCATCATCAATCCAGCCGAACAAAAAAAACAGGCGAGGATAAAAAATTTCTAATTTCTCTTTTAGTTTGTTACAGTTTACTCAGGCACAGTAATAGATACAATATTTTAGACAATGGGAATAGATTCTGTGAGGTCTCTAAATGTCCATAAACACCAAAAACATCCATATGAACCTTATTATTGTGAAGTAATTCTTCATTTACTTTGGGTATGTCTTTTTAGGTGTTTTTCCCCTGAAAATATGGTCTAGGTTAAACAGGTTAACCCTTTCATGCATAGTGGTCACTACAGTAGACAGCTATTCTACAGCTGTTGTCTTGTATATTCATGGATTTTATTTAGTTCCATATCAGCCAACACAGTGGACGCTTATGCATCATCCCATAAAATGCAATTCATATCATTACTGTAACTTTGCTGTTCTTGATAAATCTGATCTGCGGTAACAGGTTTGAGTGTAAATCAGTTGCTTGTTATGGTTAATAGACTGTAATTAACCATTTTTCTTAAACAAATTTTTTTTTTTTTGCATATTATCTCCATAAAGTGAGTATTAACTAATATTAGAGTATGTTAAATGTGACAAAACATCAGGTTAGCAGCATTAAAAAAAATTATTACATAGTTTTCACACAGTGTATCAGTAAATATATGTTTCTTTGCTTCAAAAATTAAATACATGATGTCCAGCTGAGTGGATATTTTTGCAACTCCTTGAAAAATAGGTTCATAAAATTTTTTTTCAGTTGCATTGTTTTTTTTTTAATGCCTAAAGAGAAATAAAAACACTCAGGAAAAATATCTTGATTAGGGTCAGAAACTGTATTCAAAATCTCTCTGAATGGGACATTTTAGAGACAATTTGACCCACATTTTTACTTTTAAATTCATTTTTGCTTTAGTTGGACCATAAGTGATTATCTAAAACAAGGAGCTACTTTAAACTGAAATAAATGTTGGAATGGCAATCAATTAAAGTTCGCTATCTGACGGGACTTTATACTGTGTTTTGATCTATTAAGGTTCTCATAATTCATGCATGAAAGGGTTAACCACTAGTTTTCACCTCTACACTCTAAGGGCAAAACCAAATCCAGCTAATTTTGTGTTTATTTATTTCACTCTTGTTTTATCTGTTTGGCGCATTCTGAAAACAACAGATTTCACACTTGCCTTCAACTATGTGGACTGCATCATCCCTATTAGAGAGCACCTCCTGTCCTAGCACTTTCAAATATTCCATTTTAAACGTATTATCATGTCTATTCTGTAGTTTTTATTTGGTAGTTTTATTTCACTGTTTTTAAGTGTACAGCTGCTTTTATGTCTTTTTAATCTATTCTGGTTTTTTAGTCTATTATTTTGCTTTTTATTCTTTTGTACAACACTGTTTTAACTGTGCAGCTGTTTTATGTTTTTAATCTATTCTTGTATTTTTCTTTCATTTTTGGTTTTTCCCCTGTAAGTCTCTTTGGAAAAAAGCATCTGCCAAGTGCATAAATGTAAATGTAAATATATTAAACATAAATAACTTCATGAAGTTAATACCTACAGGGGCTACATGCATCATTACTACATTGAAATATTAAGAAAATGACCTAGAATTATCATTTGAGTGTTTAGAAAAAAGAGCTCTGAAGTTACACAAAGACGACAATGTACTGGGCTGTAGAGATATGAATGGAAAATGTATACACTGACAGGCTGAGAGATTTATCAGCTTTATTGGCCAAGTATGTGAACACATACAAGGAATTTGGCTTCCGTTTTTACATTACTCACGACATACAGTTCCGACATGAACCCAGACACAATATAGACAAACAGTCCACTACAGACAGAGACAACAATGGGTTGAGATTTACAGTGGGTTTACAATGTAATATCTACAGAGTGCAAAATGGAGTTTTTATACAATGAGTGGGTGTGTGAGTCCGGTCAATTAAAAATAAATGCATATGTGTATATTATTTGCAGTGGGTTTTTACATTGTAACATGTACAGAGTGCAAATTGAAGTATTTATACAGTGAGTGGATATGTACAGGAATACAGTCTGTAAAAATATATGTTTATGTACATATATAAATTACTGTAGTGCAAATACAGTTTTTTACTTATTTTTTATTTTATTTTTTTTTTGCTTTTTATTTATGTGACCACTAGAGGGAGTAGTGAGTCACTCTGTCAGTCTCCCATAGTGAGTAAAAAACTAACACCACAGGACCTTTGACCAAAGCATCAGAAACTGACCAAAGGGAACGAGAACCGCTAAGAAACAAGGAGATAATAAGGAGATAATATGCAAAAAAAAAATATTAACAATTGATTTCCACTCAAAAACCAATCAAGAACAGCAAAGTTACAATAATGGTATGAATTGCAGTTTATGAGATGATGCATAAGTGTCCACTGTGTTGGTTGATATGGAACTAAAACAAAACCCATGAATCTACAAGAGAACAGCTGTAGAGTAACTGTCCACTGCAGTGACCACTATGCATGAAAGGGTTAAAACATTAAATCTGTCTACCAAAATGCAGCTCTACAAACGCTTTCACACAATCACATAACACAAATTTATTACTGCGATAATCATATGCAAAAGAGACCACAGGAATTCCTGTGGCACATCACTGTGAAAACTTCTTTTGGGGCTTAATCTCTTCTCTCTACCTTTGGTGGAGGGAGGTTTATTTGACTGCAGTGGATTAATACACATTAGGGACTCAGTGAGTGTTTACAGGAGCTGAATGAGCAATGTGGGATTAAGTCCAAATAAACTCCAGTACAATGCCTGTGTTTATTGAAATGAAAGAACATGTCATCTAGTGCAACACTGTAGCTCCCAGTTTTTAGTAGTTTTTAGACAACAATAAGGCTTATTTGCATAAAGGAACAAAATATATAAAGGTTGTGAATCATAGAAAATTATTATTTTGAGTGGAATCCATTCACAGCTGGTTTTGGTCTTTTAGGTGATAAAGAAGTTGCCCTAATATGACATTAACAGAAAATAAATTAAATTCGGTGTATTTCTTCATTCACAACGGTTAACAGTGACTACTTTGAAGCAGTGGGGAATAAGCGCATGAAGAATCGAAGGGGCTTGTCTTGTAATATCTCCCACTGAGCAGAGAGATGGCAAAGCTAGCTTGAGCTGCAGCCAAAAACTAACAACAGGCTCACAGGGAGCTATTGTCACAGTTGAACATGTAATAACTCAGCTTGGAATAAGCGACGGGCAATTTCATCAGGGTCTTAATAAAATAAATTATCCGAAAAGTGACACACAAGGAAATATATGTGGAAGTCCATTTCTGCAGCTGTGATGAAAAATGATCTTTTAAGTCAAAAATAATGAGTGAATCAAAAAATCACTTTCTTGAAATAATGAGTATTTATAAATAATGCACAATCTTACTGATATAACATCTTAGTTTCTCAAAGTAATGACCCTTTTCTCAATATGACATACAAAATACTTACTTTGTACCTGTAAATAATTCAACAAATTCTCAAAATTATGACCTAGTATCTCTAAATAATGTGTCAACTTAGTGAAATAATGATTTTGTGCCTCAAAATAATTAAATATATCTCAAGATTATGAAATATTTCTCCAAATAATCACTAAATAAGGTGGGGTGTTACTAAAACACTGACTTTGTTTCTGAAAATAAGGAAATATTTCTTTAAAAAAAAATCCTTTGTCAAAAAATAATGTGAAAATGATTTAATAAAACAACACCTCAAAGTTAAGATTTAACATCTCAAAAGCAATGACCTCAAAGAAATAATGACTTAGTGTGTCAAAATTGCCCAAAATTTCTTAAAATAATGACATGCTTTGTGAAAATAATTATCAATATGTAAATAATCAAAATAAAAACCTAGTATCTCCAAATAATGAAACATGTCACAAAATAATGATGAGTATCACAAAATAAGTAGTATAGTATATAGTATCTCTAAATGATTAAATATTTAACACAATAATGACATATTTTTCCATATATTGAGATATTTCTCTAAATAATGAAATGCTTTGTCCAAATAATGGCTTATTATCTCTTTGTCAACACAATGAGATAAGCTCTCTAAAATAATGAAGATAATATAAATTGTAAATTCGCATGATTCTCAATTTGGAATTCATCTTCTCAGCTCAACTATTTACATTTGATTTGTCCCTGTGAAACCACCAAAATAAAATACATAAATCGGCTAAAATTTACTTAGGAGGTCAAATGAGTGGCCATTTTTGTCAAAAAAAAAAAAAAAGTTGTAAGAAATCCATAGAACTGTGTTGAAATAATGCTAATACATTTGTGCACAGACTACTGATATTATTTGACAGTGGAAGCTCTATTTTCAGAAATATTGGCTTTTGAATAGCGCGTGTATGTGAAAACTTTTACTGGTGGACAAACGTGACATTACCCATGATGCTCTGGTCAGTACCAGTACTTTATTAGTCATAAACTTATAGACTTACTATTGCTAATTCTCCTCTTATTCGTAAATGTTAGTATTGTGGATCTAAAACAATAACAGCTGACACAAAAACAAAAATTGTGGCAGTGGACAGATGTGACATGATTGTTACGGATCCCATCATACTGATGCTCGGCAGCCATGTCAGCGTTTCCACAAATGATCCCTGTGCAAAAACTAGGATCAGAATTATTTATTGTATAGTTTATCATCATACTAAAGAGTAAATAACAATATAGAATTGTTATTTCTTTATAAAAATGCTTATTATTAGAAAACTGTTGATTTAAAAAGTGACGTGTGACATTCTTAATGTATGTATTGGTGTAGCATAAGCAGGATGGATCAGCACCATACTCCATATTGAACCTGTAAAAATAAAACATGTGATATGTAGGATAGAATCTTGTAAGAAAAATTGGGGAATCCAAAAGAATAGAATTTTTGTTTTTCAGGTAAATTCAGTTAAAATATAACTTGGTCATTTGTGACATGAAAATATAGCATTAACTGTGATGAAATTGGACATTTTTGAGCTGAAAACATAGTTCATATGACCATCAGCATGTTGCAACAGAACTGAAATCCTGTAAATTTGCATAACTTGCATTTACCAACACAAAGTTCCTTTGGGGATTCACTTCTATTGATTTCTTATGCACAAAGACAGAAATAAGACCTCTAAGCAAATTTTAGCCGCAATAATGATAGTTTATTACTACTGTGAGATGCTTACTTGTCGTTTTGAGAAATCCCATTATTTGGAACCATTAAGTCTTTATTTTAAATTCACAGAATCCTTTTTTTTTTTTTTTTTTATCACAGCGGAGAAAATGAGTTTCCATTAGATACCGCAAGGAAAAAGTGAGTTATAAAGGTAATTTGTCATTAAAATAGCATCTGTAGATTTGCATCCATCTCCACAACAGTACTCCGAAGACATCCAGAATAAATACGTTTTCCTTTCTCTCAACATGTTTCTCCCTGAAGAGTGTTTTCATCTATTCCTGCCAGCATGTGCCCGTATTCGTTTTCCCTTCACATCTCTGTCTGTATTTCATGTCCTCCAGAATTCAGCCTTTGGACACAGTGTGTTTTAGACACAGATGAGAGGAAATGATTCATTCATCAGACAAGGCCCAGGATACAGCTCCCAGCTGACCTGCTGATCAGATGGTTGATATTGCAGATCTTCCTCATGGTGGATGCCGGGCTACGCTTATTAGGGCTCACAGCGAAGCATGGTGTGCAGGTCATCATCTCCCTCGTAGCGACTCTATATGACAGTGAACACAAGCTGGTCTCACCTCTGAAAATGTGCGCATCACACTGCCTATTTCAGACGTCAAACCTGATAAGGAACTGCAGGGATGATAGTCTGATATGAATAGACCTGTCAGCGCTGTAATTATTTTCCACAAAGAGGAAATATGGATTTGGCCTCAGGTGTGTGTTTTCTTGTTTCTGTGGACATTCGGTGGGTAAATGTGTCATATCATAACTTTTCAGAGGCAGAGAGATACAGTATACTCATCAGAACTTTTCTGATTGCTTTAGACTGGCTATTTCAAAGTGTGGTGCAGAGGCAGACTCCTGAAAGCAGCCGTCCGACAGGCTCAAATTGACAAAGACTCGTGTGCATCTCTTATGTGGGTTTGCATTTCTTATCTAAAGGTTTGACACTGACAGACTCTACATCACATTAAGTAAAATAATTATTCTGGGCTGCTTTTCATTAATAAAAGCCAGATAGACACGGTGTCCGTCAAGGGGATTTTATCTTTAAGTGCATTCATGGCAAAGTGCCAAAAACAGATTAGAAAGCTGCATTTTTAAAGCATATACAGCAGCTGGGAGATGAAACACATCAGCAATTTTAATCCTGCTTATTTTTTTATTTATTTATTTTTTAGATATACAAATCCTATTGATACATTTGAGATTCATCTGCACTAATAGATAATTTTGTATATAATGAGGAAATAATTGTTTTTTCATTACACCTGCTGTAGACCAGATTGGTGAAATAGAGGGCAGATTTTAATTTATTTGCATTTGCTCATATCATGTGGAGATTTTCTAATTAAAATGGAATTTGTCTAACTTGATGCCTTCCTCATATTAAAGCTTTTAATTGATTCTAGGATTAAATGCATGTGGAGATAACATGTCCTGTTTTGCATATGAGCTTTAACCCTTTCATGCAGAGTGGTCACTCCAGTGGACAGTTATTCTCCAGCTGTTCTCTTGTATATTCATGGGTTTTGTTGTTTTAGTTCCATATCAGCCAACACAGTGGACGCTTATGCATCATCCCATACACTGACATTCAGACAATTACTTTAACTTTGCTGTTCTTAATCAGCCTGATCTACAGTAACATATTTGAGTGTTAATCAGTAGCTTGTTATTGTTATTATTAGACTGTAATTAACATTTTTTTTTTTTTAAACAAGATGTGTTTTTTTTTTTTTTTTTTTGCATATTATCTCCATGACGTGAGTAATGACTAGTATTAGAGCAGTGTTTCTCAAACTGTGGGGCGGGCCCCTTAGGGGGGGGTGTGAAGGCTTGCCGGGGGGGGGTCATGGGATCACTCCTGGGTGTTTTTTTTTTCTTTTCCAGGTTACAACATGTAGTAGGTGGAACTAATGTTTTAGCGCTGGAGCACCCTGGACTCATTTTAGGGATGTACAACAAACTAATCTACTGCCATGATGATCTGTCACTGGACTAGACAAAGAGTTTAGGTTTGGAGAATGGACAAGGACTGGACTGGAAAAGAAAAATGAGACATGTTCGTGTTTTTGCACAGTTTGCACTTTAATGTTCTGAGATGTGCAGTGTAAACGGGCTCATTGCAGCCACTGATATTGTTAAAATGTTCGTCTTTGTTACTAAAATTTGTTTGTTGTTTTTTAAAAAAAAAGGAACTTTATTGTCATAGTTGTGAGATAATTGCGCATTTCCTATTTTTATTTGGAAAAATATTGTCTCAGGGAGCAGTCTTGTTGAGTTTATTTGTATTGTTCAAGCTAAAATCTAAGTTATTTTTTAACTTGCGCAACAAATAATTGAAGGAAAAGCAAAAAGTATTGTGACAGTATTGATGTTTCTTTCAATAAAAGTTGTAATTGCACCACTGTTACAATGTTGTTGGGGTTGAGGGGGGCCTGGAGATTTTTCGTCCGCCAAAGGGGGGCCCCGCAGAAAAAGATTGAGAACCACTGTATTAGAGTATGTTAAAATAAGAGAAAACATCAGAGTAGCACCATTAAAAATGTTTTTATTACGTAGTTTTCACACAATTAACCCTTTCATGCATTGTGGTCACTACAGTGGACAGCTATTCTCCAGCTGTTCTCTTGTATATTCATGGATTTTGTTGTTTTACTTCCATATCAGCCAACACAGTGGACACTAATACACCATCCCATACACTGCAATTGAAAACATTACTGTAACTGTTCTTGATAAACCCGATCTAACATGTTCAAGTGTAAATCAATTCCTTGTTATTGTTATTAGACTGTAATTAACGACAAAAGTTTTTTGTTCTTTTTTTTGGCATATTATGTCCATGAAGTGAGTAATGACTAGTATTAGAGTACACTACAAACAAAAAGTTAAGGATATTTCTTTTTTTTCTTGTCATTTTTTTGGTCATTTTTGCCATTTGTAAATAAAATTATGTCTGGTCGTTAAAAAAAAAAAAAGTGTTTCAATTCAATTCACACACAAAAAAGCAAAACGAGTTGTGCAAGAATCCCAACAAAAAAAAAAAAAAGCTCAAAAATTAAAAATATCCATAACTTTTTGTTTGTAGTGGATGTTAAAATGTGAGAAAACATCAAATTAGCAGCATTGAATGTTTTTATTTCATATTTTTCACACAGTATATCAGTAAATACATGTTTCTTTGCTTCAACAATTAAACACATGGTGTCCAGCTTGGTGGACATTTTCGCAACTCCATGAAAAAAGAGCTTCATGAAAAGAAATAAAAAATAAAAAAAATAAAATAAAATTACTCACATTGTTTTCTTTGAATGCCCAAAGAGGAATAAAGAAAAAAATCTTGATTAATGTTCTCATAATTCATGCATGAAAGGGTTAAAGTGAGGACAAATGTGAAGTCTGGATGGACTGGGATTGCGGGTGTGAAATTATGGAAAAAAAAAAAAAAAGGGCCTTAAGTTTAAAATTATTTAGAAATATTGAAATGTGATGGTATGTTGATGATATGTTTTTGTCGTTGTTGATTTTTTTTTTTTTTTTATGGTTTGAATGCTCGATGCTGTACACATTTAAGTTGATGTAAGCAGTGTATTAGGTGAAAAGGATAAGCGAAAAAATGAGCTTTTGCTTCCAGCCTATTCCTTTTTTGGTTTTATGTTTATTGTGATTAGAGATGTAACAATATAAAAATTTCATGTCACGGTTACTGTGACCAAAATTATCACAGCTATCATTATTATTGCAATATTCTTGAAATTATGCTCAAAATGTTCAAAAAGTACTAATACACACACTGAAATAATTTAACCAAGTTGTATTTAAAATAAATAAATAAAAATAAAATAAAATAATTGACACAATGTACCTTCTGTTGGCAGAAACATTCAAATATTAACCCTTTAGGGGTCTGAGCCTATTTTGGCTGCTTTTCAGTATTTTTGATTTTGCCTTGATATACTATATAAACAAATGTTTACTATACCCATGTTTGGTATCTTTTTTTCAGCACAACTTCATCTATATCATCTGTCTATTTTTTTTTTTTTTTTTCACTTTAACCTACTATAAAAACACAAAAGGACAGAAAACACAAAAAAATATCAAATCCGATTTGAAAAATGCATATACCTTATTGCATAAATAACACAAAGATGCTTAACAAACCTTTTCAAAGACTTTAAAAGTGATTATTGGTTCCAAATATTAGGTATATACAATTAAAACTGTAATAAATTAAAACTGTACTCAAATATTTGACATAAAAGCAGATCTTTACATAGGCGGTTTCGCCCCTAAAAGTGCGGTAATCAAACACGGTTATCATGATAATTAGAATTTAAATGGTAATACTAACCGTCTGCAATTTTACCATGGTTTATCATCATACCGGTAATCGTTACATCCCTAATTGTGATTAATGTGCAAAGTACAATGATTGATGTAAAACCAAAATAAATTCATTCATTCATTCATTCCTTCACAATATATCAGTAAATACATGTTTCTTTGTGTCCTGCTGAGTGGACATTTTTGCAATTCCATGAAAAATAGGTTCATAAGAAAATTTTCAGTCACTGTTTTTTTTTCATGCCTCAAGAGGAATAAAAACATTCAGGAAAAAAAATCTTGATTAAGGTTCTTATAATTCATGCATGAAAGGGTTAAGAAATGTGCGCAATTTTATTTATTCATTTTCTGAACTGCTTAGTCCTCAGTCTAACCTGGATACCGATGAGTGAAGGCGGAGAACACCCTAGACATGGTACCAGTTCAATGCAGGTCCTGACAGACACAGATGAGTGATTAATTAAATTAAAGAGTTTGTCTTTGGACACAAACTCCACACAGAAAGGCCCACCACGCCAGGCAGTGATAACCCCTGCCCCACAGTTCTACTGTATCATTAACCCTTGTGCCCTCATCAACTGTACTACCCTCTGGGGTTTTTTGTTATAATTCATATTTCCAATAATTAAACTGGCATTTAAAGGGTTAAAATCCTGATAATGATTTAATGTTTGGTAATTTTGTGCAGGGCTGAAGAAGAGATTTATGATTTATGAAATACTGATGTGTGATGATTTTTATAGCACTTTTTTTGTGTGTGTGCATTTTTGCCACAAAGGAAAGCAAAGGGTGCAAAATCCATCAACAGAGTATAAAAGACACAAAAGAACAAACGACACTGGCAGAATATTGGTAAAATTGCATTTACTTTCCTTAAGACATTTCCATTTGTTCAGGTTATTCACATTTTTTGTTGAAGTATAGTTTGGTAATGTAAACATTTTCATGTAATTTTACTTTTTTTACACCAAAAAACAAAGAGAAAATTTGGGGTTATTATAACAATATTTTACTGGCCTGACCCGCTTGAAATCTAACTGCATATATTCTGCCCTACTAGAACGAGAAGGTACTTGTCTAGCTTAGCCGATAGCTAACAGGTCCTCCAATAAACACCCAGGAGTCAGATGAACGTTTCGGGATATTTATGAAGGCTTTCACTTTACAGCATGAATTTTAACCTGTGAAACTGGAATACAAAAATAAAGAAAATGCACAGTATAACTGAATTGACCTCATAAAATACACAATCAGTAATCCAAAGTAAAATGCACTAACATGTGACTTAGCATAGTTCCAGTAAAAACAACCATTAGCATCTTTAGCTGTAAGCATTCATTCGATGAAATACTATTTTTAAATTAACTACAGGCACACTATGTGAACATTATATAAACATACATGAACTTAACTGACTTGCAGACATATCTTTGTCCAGGTTCCTGTCGTGGAAATTTACCGTTCAACTGATAACCCACACAAAGAAAAAGGGAGAGAGTTAGAGTTAAAATAATAAATGCATTTATTGAGAAATCAATCACAGAAAAAGCTCTGTAAATGAAGTCTGATTAAACAAGAGAAAACTAAAGATTATATAGAACCAAATCCAACCCCCTCAAACTATGATGTCATTCCTTACGTACATCGTACCACCCCATACTACTCCTTCTCTGCTCCGTGAAGAGGTCATGAGGACCTCTTCACTCTAACCTTGCTTGGATCCTATCTGAAGTGCAGGCGCCATCCTCTATCTACACATTCAGACATTTAGGTGTTTGGGTTTTAACTCAAGGTAAGAACTTTGTCCCTAAGTCGGGGTTGCTACAGAGTGGTAAACATCACACATAACAATGACTCAGCATGCACTTAACAGTATAACATATTAAAAGAGTATAAAATATAAAAAGTAAATTTTTCCACCACATTCCAAAAGAAGAATGAACGTAAAAGGTAGAAATCAGCAGCAACTTAAAACAGCACATGTCAGAGACAGCGACTCAGCAAAACTGAAGAACAGCAGCTAATTACCTAAGCAGCACCTGTCCGACATTCTTAAAGGGACAGTGCACCATTTCAAGTGGGGCAGCACAGTATAACTGTAACTGTAATCAGACTGTATGTGTCTGTATGTGGAACGTGAATTAAAATGAATTGAAAAAATATAATTAAAAAGAAAAGTTCTTGTCACATTTCATGCCACAAGCAACACAGCCACAAAGATCATCAAATGGAAAAAAAAAAAAGTTGAGAAAAATGTACAAAAATGCCTAAGGGTTAATAGTGTGGTAGAACACTTCGTAAAATGTTTTCTTTTTCTTTTGGTTTTCCAACCATACTGCTCCTCTGCCTGAATTTCTTCATTATTTTCCCATTACAAGTTTCATTTTTTTATTTGCTGACAATCTGCACAAACAGTAACAGCACTTCCACCCAGCTAGCCATGTGTATTTTCATTCTGTGCCGAAAAAAATGTGAGTGTAAATGCACAAAATAAAAAAACTCACTGTTGTTTCATGCCGTAAAACAGGGGACTCAAATATGCGGCCTGGGGGCCAAACGCGGTCCACCAAAGGTTCCAATCCGGCCCGTGGGATGAATTTACAAAATGCAAAATTCCACAGTCAAGGCTGTTGAATTTATGTTAGTTCAGGTTCCACATACAGACCAAAATGATCTACAGTAAAATAATAACAGCAGAATAACCTACAAAAAATAATGACTCCATATTTTCTTCTTGCTTTGATGTGAGAAAAATAATCTTCCATTATGCCTATAAATAATACAAACTTCAATTATTTTCCTTTGTTTTAGCGCAAAAAAATCCATTAAATTATGGAAATATTTACATTTACAAACTATCCTGAAACAATAAAATGTGAATAACCTGAACAAATATGAACAACCTGAAATGTCTAAAGAAAATTAAGCACAATTTTAACAATTTTCTGCCTGTTACGAAGTGTTTAGTGTCTTTGTAGATCTGATCCATAATGCACATGGAGAAATAATAAGCTGAGGCATAATATTGTTAAAATTGCACTAGATTTTCTTACGTTTTTTTTTTTTTTTTTTTTTTAAATTTGAATTTCATTTTTTTCAGGTTATTCACTTTTTTTTTTTTGGTTAGTTTATAAAAGTAAGTATTTTCATAATTTAAGTGGTTTTTTTTGCGCTAAAACAAAGACAAAAATTTGGAGTTGTCATTATTTATAGATTATTATGCTATTATTTTACTGGTCCGGCCTACTGGAGATCAAATCGGGTTGAATGTAGCCCCTGAAAGAAAATGAGTATGAGACCCCTGCCGTGAAGGAAAAGTGAAGCCAAAATCTCAAATTAGAGCTTCTACGTTGTTTCTGTCATCATCTATATGATTGAGTTGCATCTGATAAACTATTAACAGCAATCTGTAACCACATATTTAACCCACATAACCTTCTAAAAACACCAATAATCAGGCAAAATCTCCTCAAAATGTTCCATCACAGGATTTTGTACAACCTGAAAACAGAACCAACAGTTGGTGCAGGAGTCTTGTTTCCTCTCAGACCACTTGGGTTACAACATACTGAAATACAATTATGGAAGCTTTACTCAATAACGCCAAAAAAATACTGGATGCTCAACCATTAAATGTCACTCAAGCCTCTGCTCCAGAAGAGATAAAAATGGCAGCACATGAAAACATCAGGCAAATGGTTTGATGAAGAGCGTGTTCCTTGAGTTAATGCATTAATGAAGCTTTGGCATCTATCAAAAGATGAAGAAAAACACTCCGACAAACAACTAAGAGTCAGCTTCTTAGAGTTAAGTGGAAGAGTTAAATACGATATAAGCCTGAGAAGCATTAGGTATCTACCAGCAGATCAGAGGGCTTTGTTAAAACCAGCTCAATGTTAGTTAGATTAAAGGATAATAGAGGAAATGTTGTCAAAGCATAGCAGTCGTGGATGTCCATATGCATACATGTATTTTCTGTTGCAGATTTTCTGAAATTCTGTTAAAATTTGAAACACATTTGGATGGATTTACTAAAGCTGTCCAAATTACACCAGGTCATCCTCATGAATGCAGAAAAATACCACTTTTCATAATAAAAATCATTACATAACTAATTTATTAAGACTATGACAATGGCTAGGGTTTCTTTTAGCTGAAACATAAAAACAGCTTGGTTGGATCAAGGTTAGAGCTGACTTTTCTCCCTGCATTTAACATCACCTGCCCAAGGCTGCACTTTTTAATTTATTATTTTTTTTAACGTACATTGTACTAGATCCCACATGATGTAGGAGATTCGCAAACAATGGTCCTTTAAAAATCACCTGGTGTTGCTTTCCGATAAGGCTGGGAAGAAAGAATGAGCTTGGACATTATCAGTGAGTTTTAGTTGACTAAAGATGGTCTCAACAGTGGCGGTAGAGACAGATGTTTGACCAAAATGATCATATGTGCAGGTTATTTATCTTATAGAAAGAAATGTTTGTGTACTTTGAATATTTGAAAGGTAAGCAGCTGTGATAATGAATTAAAGGTGCTTCCTTAAATCATTACTCCTGTGCTGTAGATGATTATTGATCTGATAGTTATTTCTTAACAGTCTGACAAAGACTAGGTATGGATGCTGAAATATCTAGTGTTGTAGTCAAGACCAGCTAGACAGAGAGAACCACACTACAGAGACTGGAGCAGAGGCGATTTCTCAAAGACTGCAAGGGAAGCTCAGCGTCCCCTAAAATTATGAAAATTAAATGGTCAAATATGTTCGGTTGTGTTGACATTTCATTGACTACAAATGTGTTAGAACACGTTCATCTCAAAGATGAGTTCGTTCAGAATCAGCTTTATCACAAATCAACGGACTGGATGTTGTTCACTTCTCCATTCCCACATCTCTGTTTTCTCATTCGATCTCTGCTCAGTGCATTTGTCCGTAGACGCTCAGCATCCATGCGCTTCAGTGGGACTGAGTGGAACAGTTTTTTTCATTGTCTCAAAACTGGACGGTAATTGGATAAATGCCATGATTTTGTCCCGCCCCTGGATGCCCGGCGTTTCTGGGGGTGAATGGAGCTGTGGGCGGAGCTTGGCTGGGCTGGACGCTGGGCTCCCAAGTGCTGATTGGAGGATCAGTCGAAAGGCTGAATCCCGTTTGATTGACAGCTATTTTGAGATCTAGTCCTTCACTGACAGAGTTCAGTTTAATACCGTCACACATTCTGCTGTGAAAGCAAGAGATAAACCACTACGAAATGACTTGTTCATTTCTTGCACTGTAAATAAAACACACTCATTGTACTTCCTTGTTTCAATTTAACATAATTTCAACGTGTTCTTGTTTACTTGGTACGATAAGGTCACTGACCATTTTCTTAAAAAGGAACGGAGGGACGAATTTATGTTTAAATAACTTGACAACTTTTTTTTTTTTTTTTTTTTTTTATGTAAGCCGACAATGAGCTTCCCCTGTCTGAAAGACGAGCAGCCGCCACTGGACTGGAGGGTATTAAGACCAAGACACTGCTGAGACCAAAGGGTGATGAGACCAAGACCAGACTTGAGAACTAAAGCACTGGTGAACTATTGAGGGCTGGCTCTGTCCGTTGAGAAAATGTGTACAATGTAACATGTTTTGAAAATAGATTCATCTGACTGGTTACATTTGAAGAGGGCACGTAATGAATAATGATACTAGTCTGTGATGATGCAGTTTTTGTACAAATCCCATTGAGACCGCTATGTTCAAGACCAAAGACAAGACCGAGACCAAAGAAAGTCGAGACCAAGACAAGACCGAGACCAGACTGTAACCTAAGAATGGCGAATTTAAGGGCGAGGAACGAACTGGCTAAATTTAGCCGCGGCAAATCCCAGTGTCAAACCTCGGCCCCTGAGTCTTCACCAGAGCGCGATGCTGACGCGGACATGTTGCGTAGCATTAAGAGTATGATGGACGATCTACGTTCTGAAATTGTCACTAAATTCGAGTCAATAATAACAGAATCCGTGAAGAAAGAAGTAGCGACCACACTGGAGCCATTAGAAGCCAAAGTTGCCGCACAAGGTGGGACTATTTCGGACCTGGAGCGCTCTGCTAGCGAGCACAGTGATCAGCTCGCTAGCATGGAAGCTAAAATAACTGAGCTCTCTGCTACGGTTAAATCTTTGAATGAGAAATGTGAAGATTTGGAGGCTCACTCCAGGTGGAAGAACATTCGACTGGTGGGTCTATCCGAAGGATCCGAGGGTCCCCGCCAGACGGAGTTTATGGCGGATCTTCTGCTACACGTGTTGAATCTCGAGGCTAAACCAGGGGTGGACAGGGCTCACCGCACACTCCGTGCTAAACCAAAAGAGGTTGAACCGCCGCAACCCATGGTCATCAGAATTACCCAGTTCCAAGTCAGGAATGTGATTCTACGCCGCGCTGGAGAAGCTTCTCCTTTGCTGTATAATGGGAAAAGGGTGTACATATTTCTAGACTTCACGCCGAATGTGGCCAGATGGAGAGCCACCTTCATTAAGGTGAAGAAGGAGCTTCATACCTGTAACAACATGAAGTTCGGCCTCCGGTACCCAGCCACCCTTCACATCACCATGTCAGATGGCCACACGCACAGGTTTGACGATCCAGACCAGGCTTTGGAGTTTGTAAGCAAGAGACTTAAAAAGACTTGATTTCAGTTGGAGATTCACTTATTAAGTCCATAGGCTTTAGTGAGTACTGGGCTCTAGCTTATATTTTGGTTACAGTCTTTGGTATTGCATTAGTTCTGTCAAGAACATAGGTAATGATGACCTTTTATACGGTAAACAGGTGCTGACTGTATTATTATTATTAATAACATTACAACTATATATATACAGGGTGGGGAAGCAAAATTTACAATGAACATTTAGTTGTTTTTTCTCAGCAGGCACTACGTCAATTGTTTTGAAACCAAACATATATTGATGTCATAATCATACCTAACACTATTACCCATACCTTTTCAGAAACTTTTGCCCATATGAGTAATCAGGAAAGCAAACGTTAAAGAGTGTGTGATTTGCTGAATGCACTCGTCACACCAAAGGAGATTTCAAAAATAGTTGGAGTGTCCATAAAGACTGTTTATAATGGAAAGAAGAGAATGACTATGAGCAAAACTATTACGAGAAAGTCTGGAAGATACTATTAAAGAAGAGTGGGAGAAGTTGTCACCCGAATATTTGAGGAACACTTGCGCAAGTTTCAGAAAGCGTGTGAAGGCAGTTATAGAGAAAGGAGGACACATAGAATAAAAACATTTTCTATTATGTCAGTTTTCTTGTGGCAAATAAATTCTCATGACTTTCAATAAACTAACTGGTCATACACTGTCTTTCAATCCCTGCCTCAAAATATTGTAAATTTTGCTTCCCCACCCTGTGTGTATATATATATATATATATATATAGATAGATAGATAGATATAGATATATTCTTTTCTTTTTTCTTTTTTTTAAACTTTAATCTTTATTATTTTTAATGTGTGTCCTTTGGATCGTAGGGCTTAATCCAGATTTAGAGCACCTCTTTGTGTTGTTTCATACATAATTATAAACAGTGGTATTTTGCTTTGTGGGTAGGACAGGTATTTACACATCCCTCAGCATTGCGATAGGTAGTATGGTTGAGCTACAAGTGACGATAGATGCTTTGTTGTGGGTGGAAAGTGCACGCACCGTTTTAAGGTTGCTTCTGCTAGGGGTGGGGGTGGAGGGGTATATTTTGTTTCAAATTAGAGAAGTTGTTCTGTTTGGTTCTTTTGGGGGGTGGGTTGGCACACATCTCACATTTTGCAGGTTTTTCTCATTTGAAGGTATTATTTTATGTATTAAAGTTTCTAGTTTACGATGGCCCAACTTAACAGGTCACCACTTGGGATAGGTGGTAATATTAAATTTGTTAGCTTGAATTGCAATGGTTTAAATAACCCAATCATACGAAGTAAGGTTTTACACTATTTGCGGCATCTTGATGCGCACATAATTTATTTACAGGAAACTCACTTGATAAATATAGATAGTCCCAGACTGAAAAGAGGCTGGGTCGGACAAGTATATCTGTCTTCCTTTTCCAGTAGATCAAGAGGCGTTGCTATGCTTTTGCACAAAGCCATTCCCTTTGTCCATGTTAAAACGATCTCGGATCCTACTGGTAGATTTGTTATCGTCATGGGGCACATTTTTGATACAAAAGTCGCTTTAGTTAATGTGTATGCACCCAATTGGGATGATGAAGACCGAGACCAAAGGAGTTGAGTCTGTGACAAAATAGAGACCACAAAAAACTGGTTTCCAGAACTACATCACTAGAAACACCCTCGCTTCTTCTGCCTTTTATTCACTTCCTTTTATTTGCTCAACCACTGTGCAATCATTTCCTGTGCCAAGAAAGGCCAAAACACATTTAACTCTCTTCTGAGTGCAGGCTTTATCCTCGCTCTGTATTGTGAAAGAATTCAATGATACGACTGAAAGTGAGAGAAACCCTGCCGAGATCTAATCAGTGCCACGTACTGTACCGAGCCTGTGTCCAATGTATGCCCGAGTCCGGCTCATCAGCAGCCATTTTCAGAATCCAATTTAAAAAATATAATCACTCAGGCTCTATGGTACATTTCACATACTGCAAATTAAAGCCAAATCAACTCTGACATTTGTGCTGAGGTTTCAATTGCAAACCTCTGGAACATCTGCAGCAGAGCAATCCACAAATCTCATTGAGCTGGTGTTTAAATGGCAACGATAGGCTTTTTCTGCATTTCTTCATTTTCTTTTTCAACTCAACAAAGTGCACCTTAGCTCTGTTTTAACCACACAGACCGACTCTTAAAGAATCTGGTCTTTTACCACATTAAATTGCATCCACTGGGAACATTTCTGTCTCTCACTGCTGAATATTTACACATCTTCCTCTGACAAGAAAATACCAATTTACGTGGCACACAGATTCACTTTCATCCAATAAGCCACATGCAAATGAATTCAAGTAAAGAAGGTCAAACATATTCACGTTTTTACAAGCCCTCTTTAATAAAAAGCCCTCTAAAGATATTGGTCTAAATATGGACCTACTCTTCAAATCTGATACACATCGCTCTGAGTGCTGCCATGTATTTAACATTGCAAAAACAGCCCTACTAGAAGGAAGTCAAATATTCTGAAATATAACCAAATGTCTTGTATTAAAACTGCTGTGCTCTATAGTTTTTTTTTTATCATCACTGGGCAAAAATTCTGTAATTACCTCTCAGTTTAATGCATTTCAAGTGGTGTGAGAGGACTTGTGCATCTACTCCCCTGTGCTTTTATGCTGTAGTGCATCTAGGGCAGACTGTGTGCAATCAACATAAAGTGTCATGAAATAATTTTTGTTATGATGTGGCGCTTTATAAATAAAATTTAATCTGATTTAATCCTAAAAAGGTGGATTGACAGCTATATCTACTGATTCCTGATCAGATTTGGTCAGATGTGATTCTGATGCTCCACTAAAGTCAAACCATTGAAAGACCTGAATTGGCTTTAACCCATTCATGCATGAATTATGAAAACTTTAATCAAGATTTTTTTTTCCTGAGTGTTTTTATTCCTCTTTAGGTATTAAAAAACAATGCAATTGGGAAAAAAACATTTATTTATAATTTTTTATTTTTCTTATGAACCTGTTTTTCATGGAGTTGCAAACATGTCCACTCAGCTGGACACCATGCGTTTAATTTTTGAAGCAAAGAAACATGTATTTACTGAGATACTGTGTGAAAACTTTGAAATAAAAACATGCTTAACCCTTTCATGCTTAGTGGTCACTACAGTGGACAGCTATTCTTCAGCTGTTCTCTTGTATATTCATGGGTTTTGTTGGTTTAGTTTCATATCAGCCAACACAGTGGACACTTATGCATCATCCCATCCACTGCAATTTATTCCATTGCTGTAACTTTGCTGTTCTTGATAAACCTGATCTGCACTAGTATGTTTTAAATCAATTGCTAATTGTTATTAGACTGTAATTAACAGTTTTGTCAATCAAAACATTTTTTTTTGCATATTATCTCCATGAAGCTATTAATAACTAGTATTAGGGTATGTTAAAATGTGAGAAAACATCAGATTATCTGCATAAAAAATGTTTTTGTTTCATAGTTTTTCTTCTTCCAACTCCTTTTCAAGTGTAGATGAATGATGATGGAATTTTGAATTTGCATGTATTCTGTAATTGCTTGAAATAAATAACGCTAAAAAAAAAAAAAAAAAAAAAAAAAATGGATGAATGAACAGTTTTCACACAGTATGTGACTTTCTGATTGTGGGTTTTAAATACGTGTTTCTTTGCTTCAAAAATTAAATGCATGGTGTCCAGGTAAGTGGACGTGTTTATAACTCCATGAAAAACAGGTTCATAAAAAAAAAAAAAAAAAAAAAAAAATTAATTGCATTGCTTTTTTTAATATGCCTAAAGCCAAATAAAAACACTCAGGAAAAACATCTCAACTAAGGGTCTCATAATTCATGCATGAAAGGGTTAAAGCTGCTAATCTGATGTTTTGTCACATTTTAACATACTCTAATACTAGTTATTACTAACTTCATGGAGATAATATGCAAAAAAAAAAACAAAACAAAACAAAAAACACACCTTTTTGTAAAAAAACCTGTTAATTTTAGTCTAATAACAATATCAAGCAACTTTTTGCACTTAAACATGTGACTGCAGATTAGGTTTATCAGGAACACAAATTTACAATAATAGTATGAACTGCAGTGTATGCGATGATGCATAAGTGTCCACTGTGTTGGCTGATATGGAACTGAAACAACAAAATCTATGAATATACAAAAGAACAGCTGTAGAATAGCTGTCCACTGTAGTGACCAGTATGCATGAAAGGGTTAAAACTAGAAAAAAAGGCAGAATTTTAAAAGTTGAGCAATTGGTCTTACTCTTACGCAGTGGTGTAGTGGTCCCTGGAGAAGTGGGTATACTCTCAATTTTTTTTATTTATTTATTTTTTTAAGTAGTCCAGAAAAACACCATTTTAGAAACAGTGACATATAAGACTACTTTATTTAGTTTACCCAAAAATCCATCAGTAGTATTTGCTCACTATTATAAAATTATCATGACTTGATCAGGAGCAGAGCTAAATTAGCAATATTTTCCTCGGCATGACCCGCCTTACTCTTCCTCTGATTGGCTCATCAGTCCTCCATGCCTAAAGTTAACCAATCTAATCAGTGAAGGTACCAAGTACTAGCCAATTAGAGGCAGACTTGGGCGGGTCATGGCTTCACCATCCTTGAGGAAAACATTGACAATCTGGCTTGTAGATACTACTGAATGGTGGATATTAGGAGGATTTAGAGGTGGGTATACCCAATGCTGACAGAAAAATAAGTAGGTGTACTCCATATACCGCCATATACCCTGGACTACACCACTGCTCTTACGGCTGCAGTGCATGATAGTTTTTAGCATCACTGGACAGAAATATCTACGATAAATATTGGAATCCAAGTGGTCGAAAAGGACTTCTATATGTCTGTACCTGTGTTTTCAAGCTGTAAAAAAATCCACGAAGTGATGCAGATTTTTACTAATTTCAGGTGTTTACAGACAGATAGGAGGGTTAAATAAATGATTGACAGCTGTAGTTGCCAATTGCTGATCAGATTCTTTTACATGCAACATAGACGTGACTCTACTGCTCTATTCTGTTTCTGGACATTGAAAGTGGCTTCACTTTTCCATAACAACATTAAAAAAAAAAATCAGGTTTCTCTATGTTTATATTTAGTCTTTGAATTTGGACTAAGAGGAGAGAGCTGCAGAAGGAAGGTGTGTATTTTTATGCTAGCCTATATGGTGTTTCTTCCCCTGATTTCAGCTCTTGTAGCTTTAATGAGGAAATTAAACTTCTTCCTCCGGTGGAACATTGTTTTAGCACAGGGGTGTCAAACTCATTTTAGTTCAGGGGCCACATTCAGCCCAATTTGATCTCCAGTGGGCCGGACCAGTAAAATAATAACAGTGAAAAAAGTAAAATTATATTATGATCAGGTTTACATCTACAAAGTTTCCTTAAAAATCTGAAAAACATGAACAACTTGGATTTTCTTAAGAAAAACAAGTGCAGTTTTAACAATATTATTTCTCGGTTTATCGGTTAATCAATTACACATGTGCGTTACAATCGCATAAAACATTTAGTAAAAGGCAGAATATGGTAAAATTGCATTTACCTTTCTTAAGACATTTCTATTTGTTCAGGTTATTCACATTTTTTGTAAAAGTATAGTTTGGTAATGTAAACATTTTCATGTAATTTTACTTTTTTACACCAAAAAAACAAAGAGAAAATTTGGGGTTATCATTATTTATAGGTTATTATAACAATATTTTACTGGTCTGACCCACTTGAAACCTAACTGTGTAACTGTAACTGTAATCGGAATCGGTATCTGTATGTGGAACCTGAATTAAAATGATTTTGACACCATTGCTTGTTAATATCTTAGTGTAATTTTTGCATTTCACAAATTCATCCCGTGGGCTGGATTGGACCCTTTGGTGGGACGGATTTGGCCCCCGGGCCACATGTTTGACACCTGTGTTTTAGCATGTTACTTGTTAAATATAGCTGTGTATGATGATGCCCATTGCCCTTTACCCTAACTCCTGCCATGTACCACAGTCTCAGTGTGGCTCACAGGATGCACTCTGCTGGAATAATCCTATGATTATTTCAGTCAGTTTTCTCCTCCCTTCTGCGATCAGTGTGTTACTATTGTCAAAGCCAACCTGATCAACCTCTGAACTGCAACTATATGCTGAAAATAGCAAGATTTAGAAACAATGTCCTAGTATCTTCTGTTTCCTTTAGTGGAGATTTTGTCATTTTAATACACGGGCTGTTTCTGCACTAAAACAACTTCTCCCCCTACACTGCTTTGCGAAGGCACTGTCACTGTGTCCTGTGCTTTGCGTTGCTACTGAAAAAGTGTGATTTGTTTAAAGAGATAGAGATAAAAACAAACCAAACAATCCAAAAAGATTTTTTTCTCCTTTATTCAAGTGTGATAGCAGCTGGGACCAGACCTTCAGCACTAACAGAGAGGAGAGAAAGCTCTGACTATTATAGGCTACTACAGTCCTAATATCCTGGGATGGATGGATGGATGGATGGATGGATGGATGGATGGATAGATAGATGGATAGATTGTCATGTCTGCTCCCAGACTGGGTCTGTCTTTTCTGTTTTGTCTGTCATTTCCTGTTTTATTTTGTTAAGTTTCCCTCTTGTGTCATGTCTGGTGTCTTTACTTCCCCTCTTTGATTGTTTCACCTGCTCCTGATTACCTGACTCCTCCCTGATTATCTCCACCTGTGTCCAATTGTCTTCCCGCCCTCTTGTGTATTTAAACCCTGTGTTTTCCCCTGTTCCTTTGCCAGTTTGTGTTCTACCTTTGTGTGCTCACTTACCAGCGTTTTTGGATACCTGTCAGTCTGTCTGCCCGTTTTGACCCGTTTTGCCTTCCGACCACCGATTCTGCCTGTTCCTTGTCTGCCTGCTCGTCTGGTTCTGACCTGGTTCGTACATCGACTTCTGATTCTGCCTATTCCCTGACTACCTCAGCCTCCAACGTGTTACCTTGTGTTTCGACCCTCGCCTGGACCTTGACCGTGAGTAGCCTTTCCCTCATGTCCCGTTGCCTCTTGAATTGCCCTCCTGTGTATGACCTGGCTTGTTTTTTGACTATCCTCTGTTTTGCCCTAGTCGGGGTGTTGACGGGAATCCTCCGGCTCGGCCGTGCTGACCATCCATATTCCCTGCTCGCAGCCCGGACGAAGAGTCCAGTATCACATGCCTTCATAGACGTGTTAACTACTTTGTGCTGTGTTTTTACTACTGTGATTGTGTTTAATAAACACTCTCAATTGGTCATCTGTGTTCTGGTCTTGCATTTGGGTTCAGCCTTTGTACTAGTCCCGTTAGATAGATAGATAGATATTTCATTTATGTTGTTCATGGTTGTGCATTTCATCAGCAGACATTCACTAATCATCAGGTGAACAAACATATACACACCCATGCTCGAAAAGGAGCAGGATGAAGAAAATCTTATATTTCCTGTCCCCTTCTAAATAATAATAGCCTTAATGGTTAGTGATGTACCACTAGAAATAAAATCATACTGTATGAAGCAGTGGCGGCTGCTCGTCTTTCAGACAGGGGTAGCTCATTGTCGGCTTACATAAAAAAAATGGTCTAGTTATTTAAACATAAACTCGGCCCTCTGTTCCTTTTTAAGAAAATGGTCAGTGACCTTATCGTACCAAGTAAACAAGAAAACGCTGAAATTATGTTAAATTGAAACAAGGAAGTACTATGAGTGTGTTTTATTCACGGTGCAAGAAATGAACGAGTAATTTCGTAGTGGTTTCTCTCTCCATTTCACAGCAGATTGTGCGACGGTATTAAACTGAACTCTGTCAGTGAAGGTGTAGATCTCAAAATAGCTGTCAATCAAATGGGATTCAGCCTTTAGTTTAGTTTAGTTTAGTTTAGGTTAGTTTCCTTTCGACTGATCCTCCAATCAGCACGTGGAAGCCTGGCATCCAGCCTGGCCGAGCTCTGCCCACAGCTCCATTCACCCCCAGAGACACAGAGGGTCCGGGGGTGGGACAACATCGTGGCATTTATCCAATTACCGTCCAGTTTTGAGGCAATGAAAAAAACTGTTCCACTCAGTCCCATTGAAGTGCATGGACGCTGAGTGTCTACAGACAAATGCACTGAGCAGAGATCGAATGAGAAAACAGCGCAATGGGAATGTATGAGAAGTTAATAACATCGAGTCCGTTGATTTGTGACAGAGCTGATTCTGAACGAACTCATTTGTGAGATGAACGTGTTGTAACACATTTGTAGTCAATGAAATGTCAACACAACCGTACATATTTAACCATTTAATTTTTGGAATTTTAGGGGAGGCTGAGCTTCCCTTGCAGTCTGAGAAATCGCCTCTGATATGAAGTCAGAAAAACCAAACAAAATACAGTCTACTCTCGTTAAACCGCCCGCCGTTACACCGCCATTTTTGCTCACCGCCGACCAAAACCATTGCACAAAAATCCCCAATGCATTATTCCATTAGCTACCGCCATTTCCGCCTATCGCCATCCGCCAGCCCAGTTCCATGCACAAACAACACTTAAACCATTGATTTCCCGACCAATTATACCGCCAGCGTGATTGCCATCGAGTACACATAAATTTTAACAATGCACTGAAACAAACGTGCCAGACGCTGATCGCGACAAGCTACGAGTAGGTCTACGGAACAGCCACCGTTCATTTATCGCAGAACACTCAGTAGGTCAGGATGTCGGGAAGAGGACGTGGGATTAAGCCAAAGCCTCAAGATGATGGGATGTCATTTCCCGACACGGTATAATAATGCTTAAAATGTTTCCCCACTTTAAATGATCCCTTACAACATAACAGAATCAAGATTTATTTAGAAACGCAATTCGGGTTAACGGAGGCAGCATAGACATCATATAGTAAAGACATGCACATTATGGACGCAACCCGTTGTAATACCATTTTCGCTATACTGCCAATTTGGCCGTGAACGGAAGTTGGCGGTATAACGAGAGTAGACTGTACATCTAAAGATAATACAAAATGAACACAAAACCAAGTGCAAAATTACATGTCCAGGAAGTACAAAACAAACAAAACACAGATAAATATATACCTGACGAAATGATGCAAAAAAATAATGATACCAGACCAAAATGTATTAATCCTGAGGGACATTCAAGTAATAATAAAAGATTTTGGCTAAATATTAAATACGCATATTAATCAAATGGAAATTAATCCAAATTTGATTCATTCAGTTCAGAAACAAACCTGCTTGACAAGAGCTCATTCATGCACTGGGCTCAAATGTGTGCAGTGGGCAGGTTACCAGAACGGTGGAGTGTTGGCTTTAAGAGTGCATCCTGCTCCACAGGATACAGGGAAATGCTGAGTGAGCTGATGAAGTTCTGTCCACCTGTTCGCAGAGGGAATGACCTCCAGGAACAGGTAGATGTCGCAGCGGGGTAAGTTCACGTTCAAGCCAAGCCTGTAGATACTGCACAGTGATTAAGTCATCCACTCAGCACGCCAAAACAGGAATGAACTGAAATGCAACATTCAAAGTCGCACTCCTCTCAAAAATGCTGCATGCTTTGCTTCTTTCGACCTTCACTGTGAGGAATTATGAATGTTAATTTTGACTGGCACTGAGGGGGTGTTATCTGACTGCTTCACTGATCTTCTCTGTGATCACATTCAGGTTGAGTTCAAGCTTTCACTGTGAAACCACAGGGAAAGAAAAAAAAATATTGAAACTTTTGAAGCACGTTATAAAACTTGTTTTTCCATTCAATTAAAAAACCTTTAATGCAAATTTGGCCACAAAGAATAAAAAGTAAATGTTTAAAGAGGATGTTTCTGAATAGAGAGAAGTAGATCGGCTAAAATTTGCTTAGAGGTCTTATTTATGCCTTTGTGCATAAGAAATCAATATAAGTGAATCCCCAAAAGAACTTTGTGTTGGTAAATGCAACTTATGCAAATTTACAGGATTTCAGTTCTGTTGCAACATGTTGATGGCTATATGAACTATGTTTTCAGGTCAAAAACTGTCCAATTTCATCACAATTAATACTATATTTTCATGTCACAAATGGCCAAGTTATATTTTAACTGAATTTACCTAAAAAACAAAGATTGTATTCTTTTACAGGGTGGGGAAGCAAAATTTACAATTTTTGAGGCAGGGATTGAAGGACAGTGTATGACCAATTAGTTTATTGAAAGTCATGAGAATTTATTTGCCACAAGAAAATGTACATAATAGAAAATGTTTTTATTCTATGTGTCCTCCTTCTTTCTCAATAACTGCCTTCACACGTTTCCTGAAACTTGCGCAAGTGTTCCTCAAATATCCGGGTGACAACTTTTCCCATTCTTCTTTAATAGTATCTTCCAGACTTTCTTGTAATCGTTTTGCTCATAGTCATTCTCTTCTATGGACACTCCAACTATTTTTGAAATCTCCTTTGGTGTGACGAGTGCATTCAGCAAATCACACACTCTTTGACGTTTGCTTTCCTGATTACTCATATGGGCAAAAGTTTCTGAAAAGGTATGGATAATAGTGTTAGGTATGATTATGACATCAATATATGTTTGGTTTCAAAACAATTGACATTGTGCCTGCTGAGAAAAAACAACTAAATGTTCATTGTAAATTTTGCTTCCCCACCCTGTAGATTCCCCAATTTTTCTTACGAGATTCTATCCTACATATCACATGTTTTATTTTTACAGGTTCAATATGGAGTATGGTGCTGATCCATCCTGCTTATGTTACGCCAATACATGCATTAAGAATGTCACACGTCACTTTTTAAATCAACAGTTTTCTAATAATAAGCATTTTTATAAAGAAATAACAATTCTATATTGTTATTTACTCTTTAGTATGATGATAAACTATACAATAAATAATTATGACACTAGTTTTTGCACAGGGATCATTTGTGGAAATGGTGACATGTCTGCAGAGCATCAGTATGATGGGATCTGTAACAACCATGTCACATCCGTCCACTGCCACATTTTGTGTTTTTGTGTCAGCTGTTATTGTTTTAGATCCACAATACTAACATTTATGAATGAGAGGAGAATTAGCAATAGTAAGTATATAAGTTTATTACTAATAAAGTACTGGTACTGACCAGATCATCATGGGTAATGTCACGTCCGTCCACCAGCAAAAGTTTTCAGATACACGTGCTATTCAAAATCCAATATTTCTGAAAATAGAGCTTCCACTGTCAAATAATATCAGTAGTCTGTGCACAAATGTATTAGCATTATTTCAACACAGTTCTATGCATTTCTTACAACTTTTTTTTTGACAAAAATGGCCACTCATTAGACCCCCTAAGTAAATTTTAGCTGAGATATTCTCTGATAGAAGACTTTCATTGAGAAAAATTTTTTATTTGATGTTCATTTTTTTAATCTTATTGAACGTTCAGTGTAAGATTTAAGAAGATGGTCTAACAATGTGTCCTCATACAATCAATTATTGTTTTAAAAATGCACTGTTTGCTATTAACACCTAGCTTCCACACTACTTTTTCACCTCCAGAAAATGGAAAGTATTGGAAATGTACCAGACCCTGTCTTAATTTAGAAACTTCAGGGTTGGGTTGTATATTGGATAGACAATAATACAGAAGCTTAGAAGCGAGGGCGATGTTTTCACTGCCTGTCACAGCTGTTAATTCAGCACTGATATGATTATTCTGTTCCAGTTCCTCCGTTCTTTTATCTTACAAGTAATATAATATTGTTTTAAACCAATCAGCCATAACAGCATGACCACTGACAGTCATATTAAGTTTGATGATCTCATTCCAATGGGTGGGATTTACGAGGCAGGAAGTGAACATGTAGACCTTGAAGGTGATGTGTTAGAAAGAGCATAAAAGGAAAGAGTAGGAATCTAAACTATTTTGACAATGATGAATTTGCAGTGGCTAAATCACTGGGTCTGACCTCCAGATCTTGTTGTTCATTTACAATGTAAAATGGTTACTATCTACCAAAAGTATCTAAAGAACAACCAGATCTCATCTAATTGATCATCTATGGCAGAATAACATTACTACCACCTGTCTAATATTGTGTAGGTTCCCCAGAACCTGCAGAATAACAATGAATCAATCATTTAATGAACATTAATCAAACTTACACAGATCTGTGGTCTCCCAAGGTTACAGAGAATCAGATTTCCAGGTCCACAGACATAAAGTCTCCAAACAAAGAACCCATCTCTCTGGCTCCCTGTCCTCAAGAGCCCAGAGAAACCTTTTCCTCATCCTTTATAGCAGTGGTTCCCAACCTTTTTTGGCTTGTGACCCCATTTTAACATCACAAAAACTGAAATTTATTAGGAAAATTAAGTGCAATTTTAACAATATTATGCCTCTGCATTACAATTTATAGATCACAATGGATCTGCAAATGCACAAAATATTTTCGTAACTGGCAGAATATTAGTAAAATTGCACTTACTTCTCTTACTTCTCTAATTTTCCTTTTTTACGCTAAAACAAAGAGGAAAAATTTGGAATTGTCATTATTTGTAGGTTTTTATGATAGTATTTTACTGATCTGACCCACTTGAGAATAAAGTAGGGCTTTATATGGCCCCTAAACTAAAAGGATTGACTGTTAATATCTTGAGTGTAATTTTTGCATTTCACAAATTCATTCTATGGGCCGGATTGGACCCTTTGGCAGGCCGGTTTTGGCCCCCGGGCTGCATGTTTGACACCTGTGATTCAGAGCAAAGTTTTTTTCATGCCTTTAAGATGTCTGGAATGAAACTTGTTGAACAATGAAACATACTATTTGGAAATTTCATGTCTTAAAATGTAGATTGAATGATTTGACATTTTTCTTAAATAGATAAGGGCACTCCTATTACCTGGAATACACCTAAAACTGTTGTATTCTATATACTTCCAAATTAATGACCTAAAACTTTCGACAAATAGCAGCCAAACATCATTACAAAATTATTCCGGCCCCAAATTATGCCTAGTTTTTCTCAATATTTATAGTATTGATTGGTTGCACTATAAGCACTGGAATGAATGGGAAGCCACGAAATGTCAGCAAATGTCAGCTGATGAAAATTCATGACTGATGGCTGAACTGTTGTCATATCACAATCACACACAGTTGTCGTTCACTGTCTGCCTCCCCTGCTTTTCCCACTCTGGATGCAGCCTCCTGTGAAATACCTTCAGAGTCAATGAGGGTAATAAACTGATGATAAACACCGTGCCCACGTAAACAGATAAGAGAACTTAATTTACACAGTGTTGTAAGCAAGAAAAGGGTCAATTTACTCTGAATTCAATCAACAGAGGAGGTGGATTGTTTATAAAATTCAGAAAGGTGGAAATCTTTTGCCCTATTTACACCCTGTGAATAACTTGTGAATGAGGTTTCTGTCATTACTTTGTAATTTGCAGTTTAATTAAATTTGTGAATTGAGTATGATGGATATGAACAGAAGATAAAGCTGTGGATGCACAATACCTGAGCTCTGTCTGACTCATCCTTTCTTGTAACAACTCTTAAAAAATACAGCTGCACAGCCTGGCCAAAAAAGTCTCATACTCTAATACAGTGGTTCCCAACCTTTGTTGGCTCGTGATCCCATTTTAACATCACAAATTTCTGGCGACCCCAGACGTTCAAAATGGAGACATTTTTCTCTTGGAGATGTGGGGCTAGGCGGGTGAAGAAATCTTTCCATTCTCTGTTTGGTCCAGTTTTGACTGTGTCCCGGCAGGTTGAAGTGTAGTAACGCATGCAGTTAAATGATCGGGTCAATCAAGTTAACCCCTTTAGATATTACATCCTGCATTTTATTTGAACTTGATTTTTATTAGGGAAAATGTGTGGTGTTTTAATTATACTGAAATATATATTGAATCATTAAAAAACATTTTATTAGTAATTTATTTACATTCTTTTTATCAATTACTAAAAAACTGAGGTGACCCCATATGAATTCCATATGACTTCACATGGGGTCCCAACCCCAAGGTTGAAAAACACTGCCCTAATACTTCATTGGAACACCTTTAGCTCTGGATTATGGCACACATTTGCCTTAAAGGTGCGTGAGACTTTCGTGACCAATTTTTCATCAAATCTGTAAAACCTTAGTCATAGCCCATGTATCACGAATCTGTCAGTCTTTCTGTCATTACTCACCTGAATCTCTTGCATTACGGTGAGCAATTTCGAAGTGCCATCCACCAGAAACAAACCATATGTTTACAAACAGAGCTGGGAGGTAACTCAGATATCTTCGGAATTTTGTCGCAACGTGCATTGTGGGAAACACTGGTTTGCACTGCTAAAGACACGATGCGGAAACAGCAGGAGCTCCCTTCCCTCTATGCATATTCCTCCAGCCATTTCCGTGTTTCAGCTGTTTCCGCGTCGTGTTTCATCCATATAATATCATATGCTCCTGCTGCCACTGTCGCTGTCAGGCGGCGGTGCGAGCCTTCGCCTTCAATGTACCACCATTCTGGAACAGGGCCAATCTGGACTCATCAGACCACATGGCTTTTATCCATTGAATCACAGTCCAGTCTTTATGTTCTCAGTCAAAATGATGGTTGTTAAGAAATGAGAACCCCAGACATTCAAAACAGAGACATTTTTTTGTTAAAATCAATTAGTTTTTGATTATGTAATAGTTTGCTATACTATGTTGCAAATAAATGTTAATTTTAGACGACATTTAGTCTATATAATGTATGTTATTATGGACAGAGGCAGTAAAGCCTGGTGTAGATTACTGCACAAAGTGAGAATTTGATTTTCCTTGGTCAGGATATGTACAGTCAGTCCAGCTTGGATTTACAAGGCTGACAATTAATACTGAACAAACAAGAACTCAAACTATGAATTATGAAAGAGCTGCAGCATCTGAAACTGACCACAATGAACATTTGACAGATAAACAGTACCACAGTGCTTCAGTTTCAGCTTCAGAGTTTGTCATGTCTTTTGATGTATTATGATTGGCTCTCTCAACTCACCATATATTTTTTATTAGTAAGTTTATTTTTATTTTTATCAATTACTAGAAATTTCAGGTGACCCCATTTGAATTCCAGGTGACCCCACAAAGGGTCCTGACCCCAAGGTTGAAAAACACTGCCTTAGTTAAAGCCAGGTGGGGGCTGTTTTTGGACCTAGCTGTGTAGTTTGTCCATTTTCTGCAACGCAGACTCTGTATTTATCCAGTATTGTTCTTTCACATCTTTCTGTTATAAAGTAATATAAGTCCAATAAAGCTGTAACTTCAGGTGCTTTTCCAACCACTGTTGTCTTTTTCCAGCTGCTGCTGCTGTGCATTGAATTTTGACTGCTGTTTTGTGTACAACACAGTCTGACAGGATTCCATGTTACATCACACAACATAGCAGATTTCACAGCTGACACTCCCACAGTTAAGGCAACGTCTTTATTTATTCATTGTTTACATCTTTCTAGGGCATTACTGACTTCAGATTTTTTTCAGATCGACTTATCTGTCAATAATGTCGAAGTCAAGTCGACAAGTCATATGATGACGTCCTCACATTGACAGTGGAGGAACAACACAGACACACAGCTGTTCAAAAATTAGCAACTTGTATTAAACAGGGTTCACGCAGGGTATTAAAAAGTCTTAAGTCTTGAATTTACAAATCTGCATTTAACCCTTTCATGCATAGTGGTCACTTAAGTGGACAGCTATTCTCCAGCTGTTCACTTGTATATTCATGAGTTTTGTTGTTTTAGTTCCATATCAGCCAACACAGTGGACACTTATGCATCATGTAACTTTGCTGTTCTGGATAAACCTGATCTGCAATAACATGTTTGAGTGTAAATCAAATGTTATTAGACTGTTATTATCATTTTTTCTTTAACAAAATGTTTTTTTTTTTTTTTTGTATATTATCTCCATGAAGTGAGTAATAACTAGAGTATGTTTAAATATGAGAAAACATCAGATTAGCAGCATTAAAAGTGTTTTTATTTCATAGTTTTCACTGTATATCAGTAATACATGTTTCTTGGCTTCAAAAATTAAACACATCATATCCATTTGAGTGGACATTTTTGCAACTCCATGAAAAATAGGTTCATAAAAAGCTGTCAATCGCATTGGGTTTTTTTTTTTTCATGCGTAAAGAGGAATGAAAACGGGGGAAAAAATCATGATTAAGGTTCTCATAATTCATGCATGAAAGGGTTAATATCTTAAAAAAGTCTTTAAAAGCTATTGAATTTGATATGGTAGGTCTTAAGTTATGTTGCCATAAACTTGTTGGCTGTATTGTGTTTAAATGTGTCTGTTAAATGTCCAAAATGCAAAGAAATTAGGCCTAACGTTAATCGACTCAGTTCCACCCTTTCCGACCCGACAATTTATATTGAAATTAGGAACCAGTTATCGCTAACTTTGCAGCCCCCAGTGAGAAATGACTCAGAATGGTGGAAATCAAGGCGCTGGAGTAAATACATTTTCTTAAATTCTAGGAGTCATGAATTTGAAATTGTGAAATAGGCTGTGAAATGGGCATTAAATTCTCTTCTAAACCTGCTTTTTCCACCTTAAGAACATCTCCAAACTCCACCCCTCTCTCAGTGTTTCAGATGCAGAAAAGCTTGTCCACACCTTTGTCTCCTCAAAGCTCGACTACTGCAATGCCCTTCTTTATGGGATCCCCAAAAAACAGCTGCAAAAACTTCAGTCCATTCAAAACAGTGTTGCCAGAATCCTCAAACGGACCCATAAACAAGAACACATCGCTCCCATTCTCCATAACCTCCACTGGCTACCAATCCCCTTCAGAATTACTTATAAGACCGCCCTCATCACCTTCAGGTACCTCCATAATAACACCCCCGACTACCTCAAGGACCTCCTCAACCCTCACACCTCCACCCGTAGTCTCCGGCTCCACAGCACCAACCTCCTCCTCCCCCCCAGAACTAAACTTCGGACCATGGGTGACCGGGTCTTCTCCTCTGCCGCTCCCCGCATCTGGAACTCCCTCCCTGACCACCTCAGAGCTCCTCAGTCACTGGACTCCTTCAAAAAGGGGCTAAAAACATTCCTGTTTAGACAGGCTTTTTATGGGCTGCCATGATGCTCTGTTTTATTCGCCTAGTCTTTTATTCCGTAGCCTCAGTTCCTTGCTGTCTTAGTTCCTGGTGTGATCTTCTGCTGCTGTAGTCCACCTACTTTAATGTTCGACATGTTGTGTATTCAGAGATGCTCCTCTTCAAACCTTAGATGTAGCCAGTGGTTATTTGAGTTACTGTTGTCTTTCCATCAGCTGGAACCAGCCTGAAGACTCTCCTATAACCTCTGGAATCAACAAGGTATTTTCACCCAGAGAACTGATGCTCACTGGATAGTCCCTCTTTTTCAGATGATTCTCTGTAAACCCTAGAGATACAGTAGCTGTGTGTGAAAATCCCAGTAGATCAGCAGTTTCTGAAATACTCAGACCAGTCTGACTGGCATCAATAACCACAACACATTCAAAGGCACTTAAATCCCACTTCTTCTTCATTCTGAGGCGTATGTGTGACTCACCATGACGATGTCTACATGATAAAATACAATGATTTACTGCCATGTGGCTGGATTATTAGATATTTAGGTTAATAGGTATACTGTGTCTAAAGAAGTGGCTGATTATTGTATAACTGGGGGCAGTGTATGGTCACATCCCCTCAAATTGTACTTTCACTTCAGCTTTAGTTTAATAAGTGCAGAAGTACTTCTAAATTTGAGAAATTAAAGGTGCGGGGGACTTTCATGACCAATTTTTCATCAAATCTGTGAAACCTCAGTCATAGCCTAAGTATCACGAATCTGTAAGTCTTTCTGTGATTACTCACCTGAATCTCTTGCATTATGGTGAACAATTTCGAAGTGCCATCCACCATAAACAAACCATGTGTTTACAAACAGAGCCTGGAGGTAACTTGGGCATCTTCGGAATTTTGTCGCGACATGCATTGTGGGAAGCAAAGGCTCGCGCAGCCACCTGACAGTGGAAGCTGCAACATACACTACCAGTCAAAAGTTTGGACTCACCTTCTCATTTAAATGGCATGAGATGGACCGCAGATGGCCAACAAGTGCTCAGCATCACTGGGAATTCCTTCAAGACTTTTGGAAAACATTTCAGGTGACTACTTCATGAAGCTTATCAAGAGAATGCCAAGAATGTGCAAAGCAGTAATAAAGGCAAAATGTGGCTATTTTGAAGAATCTAAAATATAAAACATGCTTTGAGTTATGTCACACTTTTTTAAACTACATAATTCCATATGTGTTCATTCATAATTTTGATGCCTTCAGTGAGAATCTACAATGTAAATAGTCATGAAAATAAAGAAAAACCAGGTGAGTCCAAACTTTTGCCTGGTAGTGTACTTGACGCGGAAACGGCAGGAGCTCCCTTCCCTCTATGCGTATTCCTCCACCCATTTCCGCGTTTCAGCCATTTCCACATCGTGTTTGTTTCATCCATATAATATCATATGGTTGCACTGTCGCTGTCAGGCAGATGCTCGAACCTCTCTTTTCCTACACGTCGTGACAAAATTCCGAAGATGCCCGAGTTCCCTCCCGGCTCTGTTTGTAAACATATGGCTTGTTTATGGTGGATGGCACTTCGAAATTGTTCACCACAATGCAAGAGATTCAGATGAGTAATCACAGAAAGACTTACAGATTTGTGATACTTACACTACCAGGCAAAAGTTTGGACTCACCTGGTTTTTCTTTATTTTTATGACTATTTTCATTGTAGATTCTCACTGAAGGCATCAAAACTATGAATGAACACATATGGAATTATGTAGTTTAAAAAGGTGTGACAAAACTCAAAGCATGTTTTATATTTTAGATTCTTCAAAATAGCCACATTTTGCTTTTATTACTGCTTTGCACATTCTTGGCATTCTCTTGATGAGCTTCATGAGGTAATCACCTGAAATGTTTTCCAAAAGTCTGGAAGGAGTTCCAAATGATGCTGAGCTCTTGTTGGCCATCTGTGGTCCATCTCATGTCATTTAAATAAGAAGGTGAGTCCAAACTTTTGCCTGGTAGTGTAGGTTATGAGTGGGATTTTACGGATTTGATGAAAAATTGGTCACGAAAGTCTCCAGCACCTTTAACTAGCTTTAGTTTATTTCTGTTTTATTTTCTTTTTTCTTTTTATTTGTTATTAGTGTTTGATTTTCATCACCATGAAGACAGGCTAACTTGAATTTTGATTTGCCAACAAAACATTACGAACTATATTAGGGTACAACTCCCAGGATGCATTTCAGTCACAAACAGCCGATCACAGACCTTAAAATATTCCTGTTTCTGCAAAATTCAAACTATAACTTCAGCTTGTCTTTGCAAAAAACACTTCAAACTGTTTCTACAAAGTGCAGAAAAAACTTATAGGCCTATTCTTCATGGCAACAGTAGCTGAGAATTATGGGTATTGCAGTTATCAAACCGTAATGTAATATATAAAATAACACTTGTTTTTCATGAACAAAGTCATCACTGTACTGTTAGTTTTTCTTACAGGTATTGTCTTTAGTCTTTCAGTTTGATTTGGCTTTCAATAACAAATACTAATTGATAAAAAAAACAAACATATTTTAGAACGGGGTGGGGTATCACCAAATTTGGTCTGCAAAAAGTTGACTCTATGCTGTACAAAAATGGACAAAAATAGATTGTTTTAGACAGATGGACGTCGGTTTTAGCAAAGGTCTCTGTAAATGGAATTTTAAAAAAAAATGCATCTGATGGGGATTATTTTCCATCATGGATTTAACGCATTAGAGAATATTTACAGCAGTGACGTTAATGTACAGCAGGGCTTAAGTTGTGAGTATGGCTACACGGGCAGTCCGTGTCTGTTAGCAGGGGTATTTCAGGGTTAGCTTCAGTGGTTTATAATTGGATCTCTATGCACAGTGTGTGAATTCTGAACTGAAGATTCATTCATATTTAGTAACTTAAATCATTTTATTTTAGGTAACTTAATGAAAATGGTTGTATATGGTATTCTCTAAATGTGAATATTCCTGGAAACATCTATTTTAATGCAAATACAAAGCTCACTAATATATAACATAGTCCTATGATATTTTAATGCATGAATGTTAGATATTATAGCTTTGACCAAAATAATAAATAAACATACTGTAGTACAGATCGTATTAAATGGAAGATGAATGTGACTTTGACTAGCTCTGTCAGATGAACATCATAAATCATCATGAACCAAAATGGAAAAGAAGAGGAAATGTAATGTTATAATGTTATATTACAAGGTGTTTTGCTAGAAGAGTCTTTTTATTTTTGCAAGTCTAAGTTATATTCTGAGTTATATTATAACTGTATCTGTATGTAACTGTGTAGTTATAACTGTACCTTGTATTTTTATTTTAGAGGTACTGAACAGTCAGGTTTGATTCGTGTGTGTGTGGTTTTGATGAACTCACACCTGTCTGTGTTGAACTTGGAGAAAAGGTCAGGCTCTACATAAAATATCTGATTTTACATCTTTGGAAAGTAATTGTGGTAAAGAGAGTCAAGTAGAAAAACCAGATTATGAACATGGGGATTTTTTGTGGTCAAGAAATGCTAGCCTAATTGTGCAGGTGTTAAGCAAGAGTGTACTTACTGAAACTTTTTGTGGTTCAGCTATGCAGTTGGTTTGATTGACAGGTGTCCAAGGCACTTGTTAAACTCAAATGAACTTTCAGCATGTGCTTTTCTTAGAATCAGTTTATGGAGTGACTGACATGTTCTGCCCAGTAACTATCATTAATCAATAATAAGCATACGACGAATGGTGTCATTGAATAATGGGAGTCTCCAAGAGTCACTAAAGACTATAAAAAGGTAATAAAAGAAACTCTTTTTTTGGCTTTTTTTCTTTCCCTCTGTGACGAATAGTGTGTTTGATGCTAGACTAATTGATAATTGACTTTTTTCTTTTTTGTAACTTTTCCTATTTTTGCCTGAAGCAATAAATCAAGCTATTGTTTTAACTTTTTAAAACCTCAATACCTTCTTTTTGGTGAATTCTTCATTTCTCCTGGTTTGGTCCTTCCATCCGAAACATAACTGGTGGGTTAATTTAAATTGCGCAACCCCCCTCTGGAGGCAGCCTAAAATGGAGTAGCCACCGTTGGTCCAAAAATCTCAAGAAAACACAGCTTTTTGTCCAAGATAACCGGAGATTTTTGGTACCAAGGTTGTTTAACCCTTTCATGCACGAATTATGAGAAACTTAATCAAGATTTTTTTTTTTTTTCCCTAAGTGTTTTCATTTCTCTTTAAACATGAAAAAAACAATGTGATTGAAAAAATTGTTATTAAAAATAAAATAAAATAAATAAACAGATAAAATAAATAAAAAGTAAAAAAAAAAAAACATTAAAAAATAAAAAAGTAAAAAAAAAATAATAATAATAATTATCTAATAATCATCATCATCATTAGCTGGACACCATGCGTTTAATTTTTGAAGCAACGAAACATGTATTTACTGATAAATTGTGTTAAACTATGGGGGGGCTTGTGATTCTGAGGGTTTATGCTCAAGGGAGATCTACACAAGGTTACCAATTCATGTCAGAAAAGATACGTAGTGTCTTAAAACTTTAATAAAGATATGTGTAAAAAAAAATAAAAATAAAAAATCTATGAATACACAAGAGAACAGCTGTAGAATAGCTGTCCACTGTAGTGACCAGTACGCATGAAAGGGTTAAAGATAAAGAAACTGGGGCAGTAGTTCATTAACCCAAGTAAATTGTGGTTTTTGAGATTTACTGTTTGAGTTCATCACCTGCACTATTACAATACAATACATATTTATGAGTCTGGACCTATAATGTGTGACTTGTACTGTGAGATTTTACTCCACAACTGTGGATGTTAAATGAGGGCAAGAGGTTTGAAACAACTCCATGAGCAGGTGATGAACTCAAACACTATAAATGTAAGTAAAAAAAAAATAAACTCCTGCTGTAATGTAGTGTAACCAAACACCTGGCTCCACTGTTGTTTTGGAATAAAAATCAGTGAAAGTGTTTTTAGGACAGACAAGTTTTCAAAGCAAGAACAAATGACAAAGGAACAGATAATTGATTTTGAGACAGAAGACTCTTCTTGATGAATGTCTCATTATGATGTGGAGATGATGGATGTCAGTTGGATAATAAAGCCGCCTGTGCATGTGACTGTTTGGGCAAAATGAGGCATATGAGGGCCTCTCCATCCTATTCTTTGCACAGTGAGGTGTAACGGTTTGGAGTGAGAGGTTTTAATGGCTTTCGGTTGTTATTATTCTGTGTGTTATGACAGCTTGATTGGGCCTGCAGTCGTCTTTCATTGCTGTTCCATTTGCATGCGCCTTCCTTTGCCTCGATCCACAGCTTCATGTTGTTATGGTAATTTTCATGAAGTAGATTGCATCTAGCTGGCTGCTCCACTTGGGTCCTGTCGGTGAGAGAAGCCCGAAGCAACGGCATAGTAATCATAATGAACACATCAGAACAATGCCAGAGAAAAATACCGGGCACACCAGGTGCACTAGGACCATTTCAGTGACCACCGCATTTACCTAAGTAACTAATTACAAATGCTGATGAAGCTGCAGATCTCAGTTCTGCCTGAGGTGCTTTGTTTTCTCCACTCTCAGTTTTCTCAATTCATTCTTGTCTGTTTGCTACTGAGACAGCAATACTGCATGCTAATGTATTCAGGATTAGGGTCGGGGGTCATTTTAGGTGAGCGTTTTAACAAATATTAGAGTCGTATCAACCAACAAAATGTCTCTAAGTCAGTGTTTTTCAGCTTTGGGGTTGGGACTCCAAGTGGGGTCGCCTGGAATTCAAATGGGGTCGCCTGAAATTTCTACTAATTGATAAAAAAAAATAAATAACAAAAAATTTACAAATAAAAAATATATGGTGAGATTAGAGAGATAATCACAATCCATAAAATACATGACAAACTCTGAAGCTGAAACTGAAGCGCTGTGGTTCTGTTCATCTGTCAGATGTTCATTGTGGTTGGTTTCAGATGCTGCAGCTCTTTCATAACTCAATTTGAGTTATCGTTTGTTCAGTATTTGCAGCCTTGTAAATACAAGTTGGACTGATTATACATGCGGGTGGGGGTATATAGGAGGTAGAAGCTCAGGAACACTTCTGTCCTTGGAGGGGGGTTTATGTTTTTATGCTTTGATGTTTTTATGTGATAGGTAGAAAACACATTTTGTCTTTTAATTCTACTTTCTTTTTAATCTAATTTATTCTTAGCTACTTACACTCTGCATTTATTTATTTATTGATCGCTGATGTGTGAGCGGTGCCTGTATTTTGTATTTCCCCTTTGGGATTAATAAAGTAAATCTATCTATATGCTGACTAAGGAAAATAAAATTCTCACTGTGTGCAGTAATCTACACCTGGCTTTTCTGCCTCCGTCCATACTAATATACATCATATAGACTAAATGTCAACTAAAAATTAACATTTATTTGCAGCATAGTATAGCAAACTTTTACATAATCAAAAACAAATTAATTTTCGCAAAAAAAAAAAAAAAGTGTCCGTTTTGAATGTCTGGGGTCGCCAGAAATTTGTGATGTTAAAATGGGGTCACGAGCCAAAAAAGGTTGGGAACCACTGATCTAAGTCATTCATTGTCTAAAAGGTGAGTAAAATTCAATGTTAGTTAATTAGTGTTAAAATTAACTCTTTTATCATGGTGTATAACTGTTTCTTCTTTCTGCTCTCTCTATATAACATCTGTTGGATGTTTTGATGTATTCTCAGGGGCTTTGGGTCTTGTCTCTGGTGTGTTTTATCAGGATCCTTCGTTTTTCCTTGGTTATAGATAGTGTAGTAAATATACTCAGTGCCAATGAAAACGCAACACTTGAAGATTCTTATATTTTTTTTAAATCGATGAGGATTTTTATTCCATAAGCTCTTTGGAATTAATCATAGGCCATTTCTATACAGAAAAAATAAAAAATCACATCCAAATTTGTTGATAAAAAATAAGGATAAAGAAAGAAACTCAAGGACCCCCAAAACCAAAAGTCACAAAGCGGTCCCAGAGGTGCTGCAGCTCAATGTAGCGATCCTGCTGTGGCGTGGTCACACGTGCTTGTCCAGGGCGAGGTCTGTCTGCAGTTGAGCCAGTTTCTTCATGCCTCTGTTGCATCCTGACTATGGTGGACACATTGCATCCAAAACGGCGCCCCACCTGCCGAGCAGAGATTCTGGCCTCCAGGAGCCCCACAGCATGGCATCTTTGGTCACGTGTCAGTCTAGGCATCGCTGAGTTATTGCAAATGATTTTGGTGCTTTTCAGCTTGCCTTTATATACAGAACATGACCACTCCTTAACTGACCACAATTCCTTAAGTTGAGCAGTTCATTGCTGAGCAATGAGAAAAACAAGTCTTATGAATGCAGACAAGTTCATTCAAGCGTGACAATAGCTCAACCCGTCTCAGGTTGTTAAGAAATTGTCTGGGATTATTTTATACAGGTGAAACTTAAACATATTGATGCAGCTCAGGAACAATAAAACACATTCAAGTGTTGCGTTTTCATTGGCACTGAGTATAATTTTGTCCTTACCTTAAGTAAAAACAGTCACCAATAAAACTATTTGAACAAAGATTTTGCAAAATCATCAAGTTCTTATTACATTTCAAGTTAAATTTATTTTCATTAAGAAATTACACAGAAACAACAAACAATAGTAAATTAATTTGTCAGTACTTGCAAATTAGTTTGTAATGCTCTTATATTAATGTTGCATAACAGTACTAATATATCGACACATTAATACCTTAGGCTTCGCTTGGTTTTTCTGAAGCATTTGTAAGTGTCACCCTTATGAAACAGAAATCAGAACCCAGGAGATGTTGTCAGCTCAGACTATGAAAGTATATATTATACGGACACTTTTATTATGTTTTATTTTTGCCACCAAATAAGACGTCAAACTATAGCAGGTGTTGATATGTGGATGTCAACACCTCACGTAAAAGCTCCATACGGTACAGATGTATATATAGCTCCACTGAAACAACACTGGTCATAAGAATTACAGAACTTTAACTTTTACCAGTCAAATCAATGACAAGTTAATCTAGAGTCAACCCATCACACCCTAAGAATTTTGAGTTGAGTATATCAGACCTTTTGTTTGAACAGAAAATCCAACATCTACGTAAGAAAAAAAAGTTCAGAAAGTTCAAGTATCCTGTTAAAAATACAATGAGTTTTAATTAAAAAGATAAAATGAGGTTTATTCAAGACCCTTTTTTTTGTTCAGTGCATATGCAGCAGCCTCCTTTATGTGTCATTTATTTGAGTATCTAACGTGACCAGAGTTTGAGAGTCTCAAACACACAAATGATGCACTTGGAGGAATAATACACCATTTGTGCTGCAGCTTGAGAATGTCTTCACAGCTGCCGGTGCCCTTGAATTAGACAGTGGTGAGTAATTCAACCAGGGGATTACAATCCTATAAAAATCAGCTGCATTCACATACGACTGCCCTGATAAACACTGAAAAACCACCGTGATATGCTATTCATACACATACAGACTCATCATTCTTCGCTTCTATTCATATATATCATCTGCTATTTTCAACACAATGGGAGCTCTAAAAAACACAATTTTAACAAGCGTCTTCCAGTGAAATGTCTCGAAGTCCCTTTAACACGTTTCGATTTGTTTTTCCTCTTGTTACCTAAATCTCCAGCAGCTTTGTGTGGCTCTGCATCTGCATCCATATTCCCAACACAGCGGCTGCATCTGATTGTGTTTGCATATCTTCGAGCTTGTGTGTTTTTGCGTTATAGTATGTGTTTATGTGTGTCCAGAACCACAGCACCTGATGCTGGGCCAGTGAGGAGTATCTGCCATCTGGTCCGCCCTGGGGGGAGTCTGCTGGCCACCCAGAGCTGCTCGGCCCTAACAGGTAGCCCGCCTGACATGTCCAACTCATCTCCAGGCCACCAAACGGCAGATAATGAGGGGCAGACAGCTGGCCGATGCACCCTTTGTGCCCCCCCCCAACCCCGCTTCCCGCCGACACCAACACCAGAAAACTGTCAGAAGAGTCTACTGGGCTTTTCAGTGGTGTAAGCAGTTCTGTGGTAGGAGGGAGTTTCATCTGGCATTAGTCTGACTGTAGTCCACACATCTGCAGTTTCCCCTCAAAGGCTGGAAAACCCATTTAATAAAAAATACACATACATACATACATACATACATACATACATACATACATACATACATATATTTAAAAAGAGGTATACATTTTTTTGTCTAAATAGGTATAAATAGGTATATGGAAGATGAGGGATACAAATAGTATTGTCTCAAATACTATTCATGGTTTCTTGGAATTAAGAGAGTAATAATAATTTCAGAGATTTTCATATTTGTTAGTGGACTAAAGTGAGGACAAATGTGAAGTCTAGATGGACTAGGGTTGTGGGTGTGAAATTATGGAATGTACCTTATGATGCATTTAAGTTATTCACTCCTTTAACGAAGTTAAAAAAAAAAAAGTGCCATAACCTCCTAAGACCCAAGAAATGTCAGCAAAGTACAAGCTTTCTTTGTTTTTTACTAAATAAGTGCCTATATTGGAAACATCATGATGCAACAGTTTTTTCAGATGCAGTTTTTAAAATTTTTATGGAATGTCCTTTGTGGTGGACAGTTTTATTTTCATTTTTTTTGTATAAAGTTGTGAAACTCTTGTCCACAAATGTGGACAAAAAACCCATAGCTGGGTCTGAGGAGGTTAAGTTTAAAATTATTTAGAAATATTGAAGTGAGATGGTAGATATGTTTTGTTGTTGATTGTTTTTTATTTATATTATTATGGTGTGAATGCTCGATGCTGTACACATTTAAGTTGATGTAAGCAGTGTATTAGGTGAAAAGGATAGGCAAAAAAGTAAGCTTTTGCTTCCAGCTTATTCCTTTTTTGGTTTTTATGTTTTTTATGATTAATGTACCAAGTACAATGATTGATGTAAAACCAAAAATAAATTCATTCATTCATACACACATGCTTTTAGATTCATATATATATATATGTATTTATTTTGGGGGGGGGGGGGGGGGGGGGGGGGGGGGGGGGGGGGGGGGGGGGGGGGTTTGTTTACTGTCAATTCACTAGATGCACAGGACATACAGAGCAGTGGCGGCTGCACGTCCTTCAGAGAGGGGAAGCTCATTGTCGGCTTACATCAAAAAAATTGTCAAGTTATTTAAACATAAATTCGGCCCTCCGTTCAATTAGCATTGTTTCTTTTTCTTTTTTCTTTTCTATGCATTTGGCAGACGCTTTTTTCCAAAGCGACTTACAGGGGAAAACCAATTAAATCACTCAATCAATCAAATTTTATTTATATAATGCCAGATCACAAAAAAAGTTATCTCATGACACTTTATTAATAGAGTTGGTCAAAACCAGACTCTAAGCCAATTTACAGAAACCCAACAGAATCCTCCATCCATTGTCTGCCATCATGTTCACCTTGCTAGATAGCTAGTTCACTCCGACCTAGCCAACAGTATGATTGATTTAACTAGCTACAAAACAATATTAAACTCGAATAAAAAATGATTAAATTATGTAACTGAAACAAAAAAACGTTGAAATTATGTTAAATTGAAACAAGGAAGTCCAATGAGTGTGTTTTATTTACAGTGCAAGAAATGAACAAGTAATTTCGTAGTGGTTTCTCTCTCGATTTCACAGCAGAATGCACGATGGTATTAAACTGAACTCTGTCAAGTGAAGGAGTAGATCTCAAAATAGCTGTCAATCAAACGGGATTCAGCCTTTCGACTGATCCTCCAATCAGCACATGGAAGCCTGGCGTCCAGCCCAGCCAAGCTCCACCCACAGCTCCATTCATCCCCAGAGACGCCGGGCATCCGGGGGCGGGACAACATCATGGCATTTATCCAATTACCGTCCAGTTTTGAGGCAATGAAAAAAACTGTTCCACTCAGTCCCATTGAAGTGCATGGATGCTGAGCGTCTACGGGTAAATGCACTGAGCAGAGATCGAATGAGAAAACAGAGACACGGGAATGTATGAGAAGTGAACAACATCGAGTCCACTGATTTGTGATAAAGCTGATTCTGAATGAACTCGTCTGTGAGATGAACGTGTTCTAACACATTTGTAGTCAATGAAATGTCAACACAAGCGTACATATTTAACCATTTAATTTTCGGAATTTTGGGGGAAGCTGAGCTTCCCTTGCAGTCTATGAGAAATCACCTCTGATACAGAGAACTGAGATACCATTTGTCTCTCTTTTTAAATACCATGAAATTAAAAAAAAGAGGTAAAAATAGAATAACAATAATTAAGTGGTATAAAGAATGTTTTTATCATATAGTTCCATAGATGGTAGAGGTTTCTCTTATTTGTACTAACTGTTGTAGTAGTAGTATATCCACTGTTAATACTTGTTATGCAGTAGTAGTATTAACAGTCATGGACCTTTGTTCTGGTTTTTAGTAATTATACTTACACCAGCTGATCTACTTTTGACAGTTCTAGTTCAGCTATTCTGTGCATCAACTGCATCCATGTGTCTCCCCCTACTTCCTCCCTTCTCCCCATTCTCTTTCTATTTCTCTCTCTTTTTCTCCTCCTTTACCCTCTCTCTTTTACCCCGACTGGTCAAGACAGACATCCATCCTCCACTGTCACCAGTCACAAGTGTTTGCTCCTGGAGGATTCTGTTGGGTTTCTGTAAATTGGCTTGAGAGTCTGGTTTCGACCGGCTTGATATGTAAAGTGTCATGAGATAACTTTTGTTATGATTTGGTCCTATATAAATGAAATTTGATTGGTTGATTGAGAATAAACTGTAATCTCACGTATTTTAACCAAAAAGGAAGGTAGTGAAAAACCAGTCATTGAAAGGTCTTCTTCTGTTCTTCTGTCCGTTTTTGAAAAGTCATTAACCCATAAAGACCCAAACAGCCACTGATGACCAAATCATCTACCAATCTAAAATGTTTAATAACTTCTGACCCACTAAACTGATCAATACATATAAATAATTGGTGTAAAATACAGTTTGTCATCTTTTCATGGTCATCAGATTTGGACATTCAGAGGCTCTGTAGTAAACATGGAAACACCTTCATCTTGGGGTGTCCCATCCTGGTTCTCGAGGGCCGGTATCCTGCATGTTTTAGATGTATCCCTCTTCCAGCACACCTGACGGCCATTATCAGGCTTCTGCAGAGCTTGATGATAGGCTTATCATTTGAATCAGGTGTGTTGGAAGAGGGATACATCTAAAACATGCAGGATACCGGCCCTCGAGAACCAGGATTGGACGCCCCGTTCTATAACAATGATTCACCAGTAAAACCCATGGAGTTGGATCAATGACAGTGGATGGAGACAGTTGGTTTATGTTCAGTTAATGATATATTTCATTGAAAAAGTCACTTTTTCTTCAGTTTTCTCTATTTCTGACATAATCACCCTCAACTTTAATCTGAGCTTTAATAAACATCTGCATCAGGGGTGTCAAACTCATTTCTTTCAGGGGCCATATTCAGCCCAATTTGGTCTCCAGTGGGCCAGACCAGTAAAATAATGGCATAATAACCTATAAATAATGACAACTCCAAGTTTTTTAGTGCAAAAAATAACATTAAATAATGAAACTATTTCTATCCAAAACAAAAAACGTGAAACCCGGAAAAACTGAAATTTCGGAAGAAAAATAAGTACAATTTTATCAAAATTATGCCTCAACTTATGATTTCTACATGTGCATTACAGATCAGATCTACCAAGGCACAAAACAGGCAGAATATTGTTAAAATTGCACTTAGTTTTCTTTAGACATTCCAGGTTGTTCATAATTGTTCAGGTTATTGACATTTTCTTGTTAAAGGATATCAGAATTTAATGTTCTTTGAAGAGAAAAAAATGGTGTTGCCATTATTTACAGGCATGACGTCATATTATTTTTCTCACATTAAACCAAGAAGAAAATTTGGAGTCATTATTTCTAGGTTATTATGCTGTTATTTTTGAGTTTGATGCCCTTGACTGTTAATATCTTTAGGGTAATTTTTGCATTTTGCACTTTGTAAATTAATCTTGCGGGCCAGATTGGAACCTTTGGCGGGCCGGTTTTGGCCCCCGGGCCGCATGTTTGACACCTGTGATCTACATGGTCAGTAAATTAGATATAGGAAAATACATGATTTTCACATTAAAAAATGCAAAATGCAGGGGATAATATTATAATAAATGAAGATAAATCAACTAATAAAGGCTAAATAGAGAGAAAAATTCATTTTCGTACTTGCCACAGAAGTAGCACTGGGTCTTTATTGGTTAATAATTTCTAACCTCTGAGTAAAGGGCAACATTTCCCTATTAAAACTCTCACTATCTAGTCTCCTTTTAAAGACAGTAAACAGAGTATATTTGGGTTAAGGACCGAACAATACATTTAACACTTATTTAATGATTTTTTTTTTTCACATTTTATAAACAACAACAAATTCATTAACCCTTTCATGCACGATTTATGAGAACCTTAATCAAGATTTTTTTTTTTCCTGAGTGTTTTTATTCCTCTTTAGGCATGAAAAAAACAAAAACAAAACAGAAAACAATGCAATTTAATTTTTTTCATCAACCTATTTTTCATGGAGTTACAAAAATGTCCACTCAGCTGGACACCTTGTGTTAAATTTTAAAGGCAAAGAAACATGCGTTTACTGATATACTGTGTGAAAACTATTAAATAAAAACATTTTAATGCTGCTAATTTGATGTTTTCTCACATTTTATCATACTCTAATACTAGTTATTACTTACTTTATTGAAATAATATGCAAAAAGAAAAAACTTTTTGTTTAAAAATGCAAATAAATAAATAAATAAAAAAATCCCTGTTAATTGCAATCTAATAACAATTTGCATTTTTTTTCACTCAAACATGTTACTGCAGATCAGGATTATCTAGAACAGTCAAGTTACAGAAATGGTATGAATGTCAGTGTATGGGATGATGCATAAGTGTCCAGTGTGTTGGCTGATATGGAACTAAAACAACAAAACCCATGAATATACAAGAGAGCAGCTGGAGAAGAACTGTCCACTGGCGTGACCAGTATGCATGAAAGGGTTAATTGAAAAAATAATGCCCAAATTATTGACAATAAAACTAATTGGGAATGAGGGAGATTTGTAGTTGCATCAGTCAACCTACAGATGGCAGTATTTCAAAGGAAACTTCTGCTTGGTGATGGATAGGTTTATCTAAACCATAATCCAACTAATAAACATATAAATCCATACATTCAGACCTGTTAGTAACTACACTTTAACCAAGTTAGATTGTGGTTTTACAGCTGATACAACCAGTCATCTCCATTTGTATTTCTTCTCATTTTCATTTTACATTTACCTGAAATGACTGGTGTTTGAGAACATATTTGCATTTGTCGAAATCATTTTACAAGTAAATAAATAAATAAATAAAACGTTATTTTTACCCCCGTACTCTGCAAACACAAGCCATGCATTTCTTTTAAATCGGTATTGGCTTCTGTGATTATTTATCAATATTATTAATATAGACCTGCCTATAGACATGTGCAATCACTGTTTGTGCTGATGTAGATTCACAGCATGTCAAGGGAAGGGGGGAAAAAAAAAAAAAAAAAAAAAAAAAGCATAAAATCTATTGCAATGAGCTGAAGTTGTGTGCCAAAGGATGACGCGATAGAGGTTGGGTCTAAAAGCGCACCAGTATACGTGAGGTGCAAGTGAACTGACGGGTGACTTCATGTAGCACCGGCATCCACATCCACATCCACGGAGAGAGAGAGAGAGAGAGAGGGAGAGAGAGAGGAGAGAGAGAGGCTGTGGATGCGCGGATATTGTTATGTGGCAGCCTGTTACAGAAAATGATCAATCCCAGAGAGAAGAGGGTGACTTGATCCAGTCTCATTCTGATCGGCTCCAGGGGATGAGATGAGAAGCCCACTGCTGTCCAGATGACTTTACATCCACCTCCTTACATTATAAATTAACCGGCACACAGTGAATCTCGGTGTATTTGACATCACATCCACAGTCTGAGAGTGACTGAGGCGCAGGACGTTTCCATCTCCAAAAAAAAAAAAAAAAAAAAAAATCCTGTCGAAATAACCGGATCTGCTCTTCTCATGAATGAGTCTCCTCTTATTTCAAGGTGAGTAGTCTATCCTTTACTGTTGTAGCTGAGCTCCGGCTGGTAGTGCAGCCAGCGGTGTGCAGATAGACGGTTAAAGTTGGGTTTGACTTTACCTTTACGCACCGCGGACGCGTTGGAGCCGTTCAGTTGAGTGACATTGAATGATAGAAAAAAAAAAAAAGAAAAAAAAAATCTTGCACGGTTTTGATAATGAGATTATGTCTCTTTTGGCTACCTGTACCAACCAACAGATGATGCTCTGGAGACAGAACGGCTGTAAAATGCTTCAGCTTCAGCATCAATCACAGACAGGAGGCACAGCACTGGTAGTACACTGTAAAAAAAAAAAAAAAAAAAATCCTGTTGTTTTTACAGAAAAAAAACTGGCAGTTGTGGTAAAAAAAAAACAAAAAAAAAAAAACACATCCAACTGTAAACATATTTGCAGAGTAACATGTTGATTTAATATTTAAAACATGTAGATTTAATATTTTAACCCTTTCATGCATAGTGGTCACTCCAGTGGACAGTTCTTCTCCAGCTGTTCTCTTGTATATTCATGGATTTTGTTGTTTTAGTTCCATATCAGCCAACACAATGAACACCTATGCATCATCCCATAATACACTGTAATTCAGACCATTACTGTAACTTTGCTGCTCTTGATAAACCTAATCTGCACGAACATGTTTGAGTGTAAATCAATTTCTTGTTCTTGTTATTAGGCTGTATTTTTTTTTTTTTTTTTTGCATATTATCTCCATAAAGTGAGTAATAACTAATATTACAGTATGTTAAAATGTGACAAAACATCAGATTAGCAGCATTAAAAACATTTTTTTTTCATAGTTTTCACACAGTGTATCAGTAAATACATATTTCTTTGCTTCAAAAATTAAATGCATAATGTCCAGCTGAGTGGATATTTTTGCAACTCCTTGAAAAATAGGTTCATAAAAAATTTTTTCAATCAAATTGTTTTTTTTTAATGCCTAAAGAGGAATAAAAACACTCAGGAAAAATATCTTGATTAGGGTAAAAAAAAACAGTATTCAAAATCTCTCTGATGGGACATTTTAGAGACAATTTGACCCACATTTTTACTTTTAAATTCATTTTTGCTTTAGTTGGATGATAAGGGGTTATCCAAAACAAGGAGCTACTTTATATTGAAATAAATGTTGGAATGGCAATCAATTAAAGTTCGCTCTCTGACAGGACATTATTGTTTTTGGACCCATTAAGGTTCTCATAATTCATGCATGAAAGGGTTAAACATTTAGATTTAACACTGGATTGAAATGGTACATGGACTGCAGTTATTTAGCACATTTTCTACACCTTCATGGTGTCCAAAGCACTTTCCAAAGCCACCAGGTCCAACTGGGAACAATTTAGGGTTCAGTGTCTTCCATGGACACTTTGACATATGGACAATCAGAGCCAGGATTTGAACCAGCAACCCTTTGGTTATTGGACAAGCCACTCTACCAACTCTACCAACCCATTAATTTACAAATTTAAAATGTTACATTGTTAAATGTTTACTTTTTCATATATATATATATATATATATATGCAAATATGCCATTATTTCAACATTATGGTCTTGCAATTTAACCCTTTCATGCATGAATTGTGAATGAACCTTAGTCAGGATATTTTTCAGGAGTGTTTTTATTCCTCTTTAGACATAAAAACAACAATGTGATTGATATATATATATTTTTTTTTTTTTACAAAAAGTTACAAAAATGTCCACTCAGCTGGACACCATGTATTTAATTTTTGAAGCAAAGAAACATGTACTTAAAACCTAATATCAGAAAATGATATGGAAAACTATGCAATAAAAACATTTTTAATGCGGCTAATCAGATGATGTCTCACATTTGAACATACTCTAACACTAGTTATTATTCACTTCATGGCGATAATATGCAAAAAAAAAAAAAAAAACAACTTTTCAAAAAAATACCTGTTAATTACAGTCTAATAACAATTAGCAATTGATTTACACTAAAACATGTCACTGCAGATCATGAACAGCAAAGTTACAGTAATGGTATGAATTGCATTGTATGAGATGATGCATGTGTCCACTGTGTTGGCTGATATGGAACTAAAACAACAACATCCATGAATATACAAGAGAACAGCTGGAGAATAGCTGTCTACTGTAGTGACCACTATGCATGAAAGAGTTAAACAGCACCACATTGTATTTCAATTTACAGTTTTATTTTCTAAAAATAGAAAAACATCATTTCTACATACAAATTTGTTTTGTTCACATACTCTTCCTGTAAGAACTACAGCTATATTTGATTCAATCGTTAACACAAAAATCTTTTCAAATAAACAACTTTGCATTGTATTGTCACTTACAGTTTTTTTATGTTGCAATTTTACAACTTTTTGGTGTTAATTCTACACCAAGTCATTTTTTACAGTGTGTGGAACAAATCAATGCTTTATCACAAGGATAAATTTCTTTCCACTTAAAGCAAAGCCTGCTCTAGGACCCTGCTTATGCAGAATTTCCGGCACTCCCTACACATGTGGATTATTGTAGGCAATGCATGAGATTACAGGTCATCAGGAGAATAGCAGAGTGAAGTATTCAGGCTGCAGATAGGAAGTCCCCCACTACTACTACTGCTGCTGCTGCTTCTACTGATGGAGCTCCTGCTACCTTTGGCAGAAGCGAACAGAGCAGAAGCCGCTGAGATGGTGATAAGGATGGGCAGGAGCCTAAAAGAACTAAAGCACACACAGCTGCAGCAGTGCCAGCCTCTACAATGCTGTTGACCAAGTGCATCTTTGTTTCTGTGTGTGTGTGTGTGTGGGGGTGAGGCAGGGGTGAGGATGGGGTGAGGAGGGCTTGTTGTTGGATTCATGGATCTTTGACTCTCACCCCCTCATGCAAACCAGATGAACCCCTTCCCTCTCTCTGTGCTCTTTCTGGTCCGGCTTATCTGGCCGGCCAGTTGGACTAGCTTTTATTCTCCTGGCCCCTCAAGAGCGGGTAAAGCCTCTCATGAAGAGAGAGAGAGAGAGACAGAGAGAGAGAGAGAGAGATTGGCTTCTCTCTTGGTGTGTTCATGCCAGTCATACACTCCGCCACTTTATCAGTCGCTTGCTAATTTTAGAATTTAAATGAATTTCCACATTAGTTCTGTCTCTTTTTCTCACTGTGTTTGACAGCATCAAACCGAGGTCTGAGTTTTGCTGACTGTGGTCCAACCAGAGGATCTTATTAATCCTAAGTATTAACCAAACTAAGGAGATCCTAAGTAGATTTATTTTTGTTCACTCATCCACGTAGACAGATTCTTCTCCTTAACCTTTTGTGTCATTTTTGGGCAGATTTGGTCCAATGAGGGCTTTATGTGTAGCGAAGATTTCAGCTGCCAAATAATACCATAAAAATAGGACCAATGGCCCGGTAGCTTACCAGCCAAATTAAAAGCTTTGGGAAATGTACCCACATGCCATTTATTATCACCCAGTTCTGTGTATTTATTCTGTTACAGAAATAGCCCATGTTTTGGTCATATTCCAATCAGATCTGTAAAAAATTCAAATTCCAGCTTGACATCATTGATACTGATTTATTGTATCAATCCACTTCCTATCTGTTATAATGGGAACATTTTTCAAAGCCGCACCAAATCCACAATCAGATCCGGATCTAAATAATTTCAATACCTTGTGTCGACATCATCATAAAGAAGCTGTATACCAAGTTTGAAGTCAATCAGAACTGGAGTTTGGGAGAAAAAGACGATTGAAATTTTTTCCCCATGAGAGCCCATGTTAAATTTTCTGTAAGTTCCCGGATCTAGAAGAAGATCCTGATCAGCATGTGGCCGTTATATTTTGGTCATCTCCCCATCAGGGCTGGACTGTAGAAATTTCAACTTGATATTATGTATATTTACTGAGTAATTGCATCGATCCATTTCCTATCTCTTACAATGGGGAAATTTTTCAAAGTGGCACCAAATCCAGAATCAGATCCGGATCCAAATAATTTCAGTAACTTTTGTTGACATCATCATAAAGAAGCTGTATACCAAGTTTGAAGTCAATCGGAATTGTAGTTTAGGAGAAGAAGACGATTGAAATTTTTGTAACGGACGACAGACGACGGACGCCGCATGACGACAATAGCTTACAACCTATCGGCCGGTAAGCTAAAAAGGACAAAATACTGCTTTAAATCACATTTAAGATGCTTATTTGCTCTAGGTAAACTTTATCTGATGAGTTTTATTCAAATACACATACAAATAATTCATACCGCCCCAAAAATATGGTTTGCAGATGATCAAGAGCTATAAATTTCTGAAAAAGCAAAGAGATATTCAAACTCTTAACTGTGTTTCAGAGCTATAAACACATTTTATTCAGCTTTACTGCTTTCTGGGCTGTGGAAAAAAACAGATGTGTTGTCAGGTTGGTTTAATTTCGCCTCAAAGAACTTCACACTCGGTACAATATAGCTACAACACCCCCTGCCCTTTGACCTACCTCAAAATTGTAATACTGGATTAATGTCTAAAAACCAATAGAGGTGAAGTAGTCAGGGTAAGTTGCTTTTTTTTGTTTAATTTGGGTAAAATCAGCCTTTACTATTAAATATTCATTCATCCTCACCACAAAGTCAGACCAATACACAGTAGATTGGGTAAAAGCCGGGCACTTCCAACAAAACGAGGTGTAAAAATGACTTTCTGTTGGACTGGTCATTGATTTCTATGTTTTTAGTGTCGCAGTAACTTCACCTTTGCCACGTTTTTGCAGCGGTACTTTTAAATGTAGAAGGCTAGCATTATTTTGGTGACTTTTGACCTCAAAGGTGATGGCAGACGGGTGTAGGTGAAGTAATTTAGCACATTTGTCTCTGTCATTTTCAGCCAGAAGCCAAGAGTTATCTCAGACTTCAACAGAGATTAATGAAGTATACTCTATGAGAAGCTAGAAAAAGCCAGTAGGAAGACAATGACGTTCTGCCAAAAAAAACAAAACAAAACAAAAAAACAGCTTCTAAAATAAATGACCATCAGTTCAATGCATGACATTGATTTTGTTGTAATTTAAATATCAGAGTGGGTGATGTGGGTCAGGGGCAAAGCCAAAGCACCAATAGTCCATCAGGCAAATTAGTGAATGTAACACAATTACACGGTATGTGAGTGCACAGCAGCTCAGTGTTAGACCCACTACTGGAGACCCCCCATCTCCAGCCCTCACCCCATCCCCCCCTCCACTACCCGGTTGCCCACGGAGACACTGATTAAACACGACTGTTCAGATGCTACAGCCCGAGGAAGAAGAAGATGGAGAGCCCCCAGTGTGTGTGTATTGTAAAGTGTGTGCAAGTGTTTGCATGTGTGCTCGCGCCGTATATGTCTGTTCGTTTCAATGCGCTCGTTATAAGCGTCTGCTCTTAGTAGTGTGTGTCTGCAAAGTGCATACTTTAAAGCGCAGTAGAGAAAGTGGCAAAAAAGAGACGAGATGCAAACAGTGATATGAAGCTGACACTGAGGAGAGGGGAAAAAAATAGAAAGAAACAAAGAATACTGAATACTGCAGATCATCAAGCACAGTAGATGTGCCGCTGTCCTTAAACGCAAAACTCCTTCTTCCCCTGTTTCAATCTACATGCTTATTTCATTTCACTGTGATGATCCAAGCCCGGAGGGAAGTGGGTATACAGGTAGATAAAGGTGGCGAGAGCAGAGGAGTCACAGAGCAGAGGAGGAGGAGGTGGAAAAGGATACGTCGAAGGGAGTGAGAAGCACTAATAAAGATTGGGATAGACAGACAGACACAGACTCAGAGATACATGGTGACAAACAGTGGAGGAGAGAAGTGAGAGGGAGGAGAGGTACAAGTGGAAAGCGTGCAGCTCACCTGCCAGATGGCAGCTTTGGCAGCGCTCAGCATGCAGTGATGGCGGTCTTGCAATATGGCGCATCGCCTCCAGATTGTCACACTGTTGTTAATACAAACAGTGCAGTAAGTTGCTGATGTGTGTGTTTTGCATGATTTTCTCTGGCACTGGTGTGTGTCACAGTATACGCAGACAGCATATGGCCAGAAAAAAACCTTGAGAATCAGATGTCGTTTTTTTTTTTTTTTCTCTGAAAACTGTTGACGTATCACTTTGTTTAGTCAATTTGATGTTTCTTGTCTTAACTTTTGATTCATGTTAAGGTTTTTTTTATTTCTTTTTTTTTTTATTTATCTTTTTATGAGCAATGTAACAGAGCATACAAAGGAGCATAAATACAATGCATTCATTTTACATTGCCTTTTATATCATTTTTCCCCATTCCCAATCCAACCCCAAGGCCCTCCGAGAAGGGGCAACAGCAGAAACAAGAACATCACAACAGTCTCTGAGCAGTAGAAAATCAAATAAGTCCAAGCAGTATCAAATCTGTGGTGTACAAGAATATTAATTGAGCTAATGGAAAAAAAAAATAAAAATCATAGCTTGTAGATACCTGTGTTTACTTTTAAATATTAGACATTACCTAGAAGTATCAAATGTGACAATAATTGGTAGACAGAACAAATTACAACAAAAAACAACAATACCTAAACAATAATAAAACAGAGTAGGGTGGAGGTGTGAGAGATCAATCTGAAGGCAGCGTTTGTAAAGACTGAAAGTAATCTAAAAAAGATTGCCATTTATTAAAGAATTTAGTTGAGGAGCCTTGTAGTGAGAGTCTAATCTTTTCTAATTTAAGAAAAAACATAACATCTCTAAGCCAAAATGAAATAGACGGGGGTTTAGGAGACTTCCACAAAAATAAGATACGTCGTCTTGCAAGGAGGGATGTAAAAGCTATTATATCACACTCTATTTGGTTAAAACAGGAGTCAACAGGGAGCCCAAATATCGCTATAAAAGGGTGAATATTGATATTTTTCCTAAGAATATTAGTCATGATCATAAAGTACTCACCCCAAAATTTCAGTAACTTAGGACAGGAAAAGAACATATGGGTTAAGTTGCAGGGAGATCCTTGACACTTGTCACATTGGTCCACAATATTTGGATAGATTGCAGAGAGTCGAGATTTTGATAAATGGATTCTATGCAACACTTTAAACTGAATAAGTTGTAATCTAGCACATGGTGTGCTGGACCGTATACTAAGGATAGCTTTATCCCATAGCTCAGGGGTGTCCAAACTTTTTTTAAAGAGGGCCAGATCTGATAATGTGGAGATTGCCAGGGGCCAGTGGTCCCTTCGGACATTTTTTAAACAGTAAAAATTACATATAAATGTGCTGTTCTACAATAATTTTATTTTCATTGTCACAATATAATTTTTTAAAATGGCAATGTAACCAAATCTACGCCACTCAGGTGTGAACAAATTTAAAAAAACAAAACAAAAAAAAAACAAAGCAAAAAAACAATTCTGCCTTCCTTTCACATCTGGAGTCTGATAACAGAACAAACTGTATGGAGTATTTCAAACTTCCAAAAAGTTGATAAAAATCTTAACCCCACATTCATTTTAAACGTGACTTATATGAGTAATCATTACTCATATATTACTCAGTAATGTAAAGTCTGTTAATGTTTAAGATGAAAACATATGACTCTTACTCTTGTCTTTCACAAAATCATTCAGAAAGTAATATTTGTGTCACATCTACAAGTACATAACACCAGCAATTATAGGCAACTAACCTGGCAACTTGGTAGCCTGCCTTGGTGGTGAATTCATTGAACTCGCAGGTTCACATGAAGAGCCACTGTTGTGAGTTTAAAGCAGCTTGAATTTGCTTCACTTTTTCAGAACGCTCACTCCCTGCTAGCTTGTCGTATGCGTTAGCATGTTTTGTCTGCTAGTGTGTCTTTACATTGAATTCCTCAAACAAGGCAACAATCTCTCGACAAATTAGGCAAACACAATCACCTCGATTTTCAGTGAAAAAAATTGTAATTCCCATCTCTCCTGGAAGCGGCGGCCCTCACTGTCAATTTTCCTTTTTTTTATTTACAGGCGCCATGGTTAGAAATTAGCGAAAAGGGTTCACGGCAAGGTCACAGAGCCAGATAGCGTTAGAGTGATGCTGCCACCATGAGGTGAAAGGAGAAACTGCATTTTGAACCTTTATGATTCATGTACTCGGATCAACAGTCCAAGCGGGCCATAAAGAATACATTATAAAACCGAAGCTGTGGGCCGTATAAAATCTGACCGCGGGCCGTGATTGGCCCCCGGGCCGGACTTTGGACATGCCTGCCATAGCTGGTCTGTGAGGTTTAAGCCTAATTCACCTTCCCAAGAAATTCGAGCTTTAGTCATCAAATCATCATCAAATGAAATTAACTGTGTGTAAATTTTTGATATAAGAGATTTCTCTTTGGGTTTCAAAGTTAGAAGATCGTCCCATGGTTGTTTGGCTGGAAGAGAAGGGTTATTTCTTTTTTTTATATAATTTTATTTTTATCAGGGAGGTCATACATAGTCCAACATTTTACAAGATCTCTGTGATACACACTAGAAAGAAAAAACACAAGACATGTTTCAACAGTGATGATCTTCCAACCCCTGCTCTCCCTTACATTTTCCACCATATTTTAAACAGGTTTATACAGGGTGGGGAAGCAAAATTTACAATATTTTGAGGCAGGGATTGAAAGACAGTGTATGACCAATTAGTTTATTGAAAGTCATGAGAATTTATTTGCCACAAGAAAGTTTACACAATAGAAAATGTTTTTATTCTATGTGTCCTCCTTCTTTCTCAATAACTGCCTTCACACGCTTCCTGAAACTTGCGCAAGTGTTCCTCAAATATTCGGGTGACAACTTCTCCCATTCTTCTTTAATAGTATCTTTAAGAAAGTCAACATTGCTGTGTGATGTTCTATTGGTAGCATGTTCTAAAACGCCCCAAATAGCAGAATCCAGAGGGTTTAGATCTGGGCTAGAAGGCGGCCATAAACATGATTCCCAAAAATTGCTAAAGTTGGATTTGTTGCTGTTGTCAACAAGTGTTTTGGTGTTCTTGTGTAAGATTTGAACTTCAAATCATATTTTACTGCATTTCTAACGGTCTTGTTGTCTACCTCAAGTTCAGTTGCCATTTTTCTCATGGATTTGGTTGGATCCTTTAGGATTTTGGATTTGAGAGCTTTAATAAAAGCTTTGGTACGTTTTTTGTTGCTTCCTCCACTTCCAGACTTTCTCGTAATAGTTTTGCTCATAGTCATTCTCTTCTTTCCATTATAAACAGTCTTTATGGACACTCCAACTATTTTTGAAATCTCCTTTGGTGTGACGAGTGCATTCAGCAAATCACACACTCTTTGATGTTTGCTTTCCTGATTACTCATATGGGCAAAAGTTTCTGAAAAGGTATGGATAATAGTGTTAGGTATGATTATGACATCAATATATGTTTGGTTTCAAAACAATTGACGTAGTGCCTGCTGAGAAAAAACAACTACAGGGGTTGGACAAAATAATGGAAACACCTTAAAAAATCAACAAAATATAATTTAATATGGTGTAGGTCCGCCTTTTGCGGCAATTACAGCCTCAATTCTGCGAGGTATTGATTCATACAACTTGTGAATTGTTTCCAAAGGAATTTTAAGCCATTCTTCAGTTAGAATACCCTCCAACTCTTTTAGAGACGATGGCGGTGGAAATCGACGTATTACTTGAATCTCTAAAACCGACCATAAATGCTCAATAATGTTGAGGTCTGGGGACTGTGCCGGCCATACGAGATGCTCAACTTCATTAGAATGTTCCTCATGCCATTCTTTAACAATTCTAGCTGTATGGATTGGGGCATTATCATCTTGAGGTGAAGGTGTTTCCATTATTTTGTCCAACCCCTGTACTACTGAACAGTTGAACAATAACTGTCATTTCTACTCATCCATCCTTAAAGATCCACATACAATACAATCCACATGATATTTCACTAAGTTACAGCAAATCTGGTCTCCTGGGTCTAATTTATCTAATCCATTTAGCCCTCAGTCTCAAAAACTTTTCCATTTGCATTTTTAACGAGAATGTTAGTCTTTCCATAAAATAAACATCATATATAATTTTATACCAATCATCCAATGTTGGAGCATCTGGTTTTAACCATTTCCTGGTCTGGGCCCTCTTCCCTCCAACCAGTAATATTCTCATTAGGTATTTGTCTGCTTCAGTTTGAACATTCATTCCCACCCCCAAATACATTGTCAAAAATTCAAATGATACATGAGTATGAAAAATAGTTTCTAAACTCTTATGAATTTCTCGACAAAAAAAAATATTATTTTGGGGCAGCTCCAGAATACATGGTGATGATTGGCTATAGTTGAACCACATGGCCTCCAACAATTCGCCCCCACACCTTGATGGTTTTTTTTGAACAGGGGTAATAAAAAATCTCATTATACTTTTCCACCCAAATTCCCTCCAGCTGTGTGAATATGTTGTTTTCCATTGTATTGTACAGATATTCTCCCAGTCTACATCAGATACCACCATTCCTCCTTCTCTTTCCCATTTATTTTTAATATGTAGGGTGTTTGAATTTTTGGAGTCTTGGAAATTTTTATATAATCTAGATATCAATCCACGTCCACTTCCTGATTTATAAACTGTCACAAAGGCCTTCAGTATCCCACTGTCCTGTTTTCCCAATCCCTCAGCCATAATCACATTAACTCGATGTCGTACCTGTACATAAGGTTTTTTCTTTCATATACCTTCAGATACGAGGCCTGGACATTTGAATTAGTGTAACAGAATCAATTATTTCGCAGCAATGTGGGTATGTATATGATATTGTGTATTGTTATAATTACACAAAATCCGTTCATTTTATTACCTCCGCCAAGGAGGTTATGTTTTTGCCAGGGTTTGTTTGTCTGTTTGTTTGTTTGTCTGTACGTTAGTGTGCAACATAACTCAAAAAGTTATGGACAGATTTGGATGAAATTTTCAGGGTTTGTTGGAAATGGGATAAGGAAGAAAGGACTAAATTTTGGTGGTGATTGGGGGTGGGGGGGCCCACGGGGGGGGGGGGGGCACTGATCAGCCTTGGCGGAGGTCTGCGCTCTCCGAGTGCTTCTAGTTTTCATTTCTTTTGGTTGGTATCTGACATTGTGGGCCTCCAGGTCAGTGTGTTGAACTTTTGGTTTGGGTCTGTTCCCCAGCGAGGGATTTACAGTGTGACACTGCGCACTATAACCGGAGTTTTCGCGCCTTTGCCTCTTCCCTTTTGTTACAGATTTCCATGGGAGAGGTAGCCAGCCGTACAGTCTGAGAAGTTTTTTTTGGTTTAGCCTCTGTTCATTTGATTTTTTTTACATGAACTGGTTAGTTCAGGCTGTATGAGGTGGTTATAATGTACTTAAACACACTTCTTTATCATTTGGTTTGTGCAGGAGTATGTTTACGGGTGTCGCTGACCGGAGGTTTTTGTGTTTTGTCACTTTTGTCAGGTATGCTATATTTTGTTTTAATAATTTAATGTATCCCCTTTTGTTCCGGATTTCCATGGGAGAAGAATATGTTTTACGGGGGTCGCTGACCGGAGGTTTTTGTGTTTTGTCACTTTTGTCAGCCGAAGAACAATAAACGGAGACTGCCTCCAAAGACGTATGCGCGGGTCTCGTCATTAAAAAGAACACAACGCAGAGTCCGACTCCACCGGTTACATTTGCTTGAACCTAAAATGCAGCATTTTAACAGTGACAGAAAAATGCAAATATTCATGGAACATGTAATGTATGACATGAGATGTCTGTAGATGTATGGAAATGGAGCAATGTCAAGGGAAATATTGGTCATTTCACAATAGGGATGTAACGATATGAAAATTTCATATCACGGTTATTGTGAGCAAAATTATCACGGTTATCATTATTATCGCGGTATTGTTGAAATTGTGCTCAAAATGTTCAAAAAAGTACTTATATACACACACACTGAAATAAGTTGTATTTTGAAAAAAACAAAAAACAAACAAAAATAATAATATTATAGAAGATGAATTGTGGGACAAATGATGTAATATTAGTCATAAAGGCATCAATAGTCAGCAGTGGAGGGAATTTGATTGGAAACTCAAGACCAGATTTTTTCATACTCCTTTGGTTATATCTTACTTTGTCAAGGATCCATCTACAGCTTTATGCTGGAGAAATTGTGGTAAAACAGGTTACCATACATACGTATTTTGGGACTGTCCAAGCTTGTTTATATAGTGGAAAAATATCAAAGAAGAAATAGAAAGAATTGTAAAAAGAGAACTCCCTTCAAATGTTTTGTTCTATTTACTTGGAGTCATACCGGTCAATGATTTTAATGCAGAGCAGAGATATATTTTACATATTTTACTATTGATTGCTAAAAAAATAGTAACAGTAAATTGGAAGAGTGTCAAATCACCAATGGTAATAGAATGGAAACAAAGACTGAAACAAGTGTACACTATGGAAAGAATGACCGCATCATTACAAATGAAAATGGATCTTTTTAAGCGGAGATGGCACATGGTCAAAGATTATTTGTATAATTAAACTTTTTGGGTTGTTGATGAGAATTGCTCTTATAAGCCCTGACATGAGGTGTTTTGTATTTATATAGATGCGTGCATATGTATACAAATATATGAATATTTCGATATTTGGCAATGTATCTATAGATGTAGTATAATATTTGTATGTACTATGTAGTGTAATTTATTTTTTTATTTATGTCTTGTCTCAGATGTTTTGTTCTGTTTTATATTGTGCAAAAATCTAAATAAAAAGTAAAAAAAAAAAAAAAAAAAAAAAAAAAAAAAAAAAAAAAAAAAAAAAAAAAAAATAATAATAATAATAATAATCATACTAGGCACAATGTACTTTCTGTTGGCAGAAACATTCAAATATTAACATGTAAAACATCAAACATATAAATGTGCATTGAAGATAGTGCCTTATGGCCATTGTTTGACCATTTTCCATATCAAGTTTAAGTTGTTTTAGTTTCTTATTTATAGATAGACATTGCAAACTAGCATGCGCGCCTGGAATGCTGCTGCTTCTCCAGGAAATGAGCAGTACCGTGAGTTTTCAAAGTGCAGTAATCAAGCACGGTTATCATGATAATTAGAATTTAAACTGTAATACAAACCGTCTGGAATTTTACTGCGGTTTATCATTATACCTGTGATCCTTACATCCCTATTTCACAAAATAAAAAAGTGCACATGTCTCTCTTAAAGAAACACTTTCCTGAAAAAAATACAAATACAGCATAGAGAAGAGATGCTATACATTTACTTTAGTAATAAAATATGTCACTCCAGATGGAAATGGAGTTAAATTTCAACCTCTTACAATTACACACATTTTATACCCATATTATATTTGTATTAGTGCTGTTGCTAAGGGTCTCTTACTCATAACAGTTATTTAAAGCATAGTAGTAGATGACGTTGGAACCTGTTGTCTTCATTATTTTTTCAGCAGCAGAAAAACGTAACACAAACTCGACAAGTTAATATGAACGCCAGCTGAGCAGTTCTTGCACTTCTATAAACAGCAACAACAAGATAAACTCATGTGCTTAGCGTCATGCTCTAGTGACATGAATGCTACAAACCCACAGGTTAGTGGAACACTGCGGAATACTGTGGAATAAACAGACGAGTCAAACTGAAAATTAGTAGGAAAGTTTTAACAGCATTATTATTTATTTTTATTTGATAGCATGATCTGTACAGTCCCTCTGAAAGTTTAGATCATATAACAAATTAATAGTGATAATAATACATTGGTTTTATATCGCGCTTTTCTAGGTACTCAAAGATGCTGATAATAATCTATGTTGCTATTAAAGGGCATATGACACCAATCATCACTTTTCCATTGGACATATGTGCAAAAATTTACTGATATTTACTAAATGTCCAAAAAAACAGAAGTGAGTAATGTCCATTTTTCCATTCAATCACAAATGCAATGATTTGTTTATTTATCGCGAGATGACACGAGAAGTTATTCCATAAATATGGTGACGAACGTAAATAACATGTTGATTTACAGATATATTCATTATTATTACATATTACCCCCCTATCCTGTACTAAATTAAAAAATGATTGGGTTTCCTGGTGTGTCCACATATACCGCACCGTGTTTCTTTTAAAACTCTTCTTCTTCATCACTTGTTGTAACATCCATCAACATCCATTTTTTTAAATTCATGTGACTCTAGTTACGGAAAAAGGTCTTTCCATTGCAGTTTTGTGTGATATACAATTTGCATTATGCCTGAAAAACCACCTCTTGCCATTGCAAAAACTTTTAATCAAAGAGTTTTGGCGAAATTGTCATTTTTCCATTTGGTAAATTTTTATGCGCAAGTTATATTCATGCAATTTAAGGGTTGACGGAAAAATGAGTATTGAGAATGTCAGATTGAATAAAATGAAAGATTCCTCTTAATTTGACCATTGTTCAGTGCGTAGTTTTGTGTCATAACCCGTAAAAACTATGACACTATTAATTTATTGAACTGTTTACTTATTTGCAGTACCTGGAATTGATCAAGTTTAAGATTCTTTCAACTATAAGTCTTTTACCTCCTATTACACAAAGAAGACAACATTAAATTGCTTTTCGTTTGTGCCTTTGGATGAGGGTTTTAGAATTTGGAGGATGGTGTTTGATGAGCAAACAGTTGATCTTAGTGAGAAAGTAAGTCATCAGTGCCTCCTTAATGCCCTGTGGAAGTGCTCAGTGGGAACATCTGTAATCTGCAAAACGGTTTTACCTACAATATGTCCCAGAAGCCTGCAGCACCTAGACTACATCTGAGACTAGTGCGCCTTCAGCATCTTCAAACCAGATGGGGCTGGACTTCCTTTATATATGTTAAGAGAATTCAGATTCAATTTTGGAGTCAGGTTGTTAAGGGAAATGTTCTCTGTTGTGTATTTACTGTAAATATGCAGTTTTGTTCTATCTCTCTGGAAAAGACTTTCACTCCTTTGCATCTCATTGCCTTCCAGTGACTATTTAAGTGAAGTTCACCTGTGTTTGCACCAAGGTTATTACACTGGGTTACAAAAAAAATGTTTTTTGCAAGTTGTCTAGGTTTTTTCAACTGAATTAGGACCATTTTGCACCGCGAAATCCAAAAATGACATCTGTTTTTCTCAATCAGGTCAGGTTTTTTGCTAATTTGGATCTTCTCACAAAATTGATTACATTTTTGTGACTTTATCAGTTGATTTTTTTATACAGTTCTCACCCAAAATAGGTTTTAAGAGAAAAAAAAATCATTTTCTAACAGGATTCCTGTTAGGTACAATGGTGTGTTCACCGCAGATATAGCAGAATACATCAGGCTTATTTTTGCTAGATCTTCTAGTCAAAACCATTTCATTCACCTGTAATATGAAAAAAAACCATTAATCATAAATTGGCAAAAGTAAAATCTTCAGAACTTGTTTATTGCAAGAAATATGCAAGAATTTTGTATCATATGATGTGAAAATGCCCATAAATGTAAGCAAAAATGTTAAAAAGCCAATATGTAGCATAGTTCAGAAAGTTGACGCGATTGAGCAAAATTAATGTGATTTTTGGATTCAGCACACCAAAATTATCCTAAATCAGCTCAAAAAACGTAAACAATAAATTTGTTGTTGACCAGTGTTATCGTTAATGACAATAACGAAATGACGAAAACTATAATTGAAAAAACATTTTCGTTAACTGAAATAAATAAAAACTATAATTAAAAGAAAAAAACAACTAACTGAAACTGTATTGTGTGCTTACAAAACTAACTAAAAGATATAAAAATTATGGATAAAATTCCCTTCCTTTTTGTCTTTTTCAACGTTGGATTGATACAAAATCGAGTTATTTCCCTCAAGCAATTTTAGCTGCTGGCACCGTATGGCATTTAACAGTCCGTCACTTCTCGTCACTTGTTGTTTAGAGTCGTCTTCTCATCCCCACTCTACCTGGAAACATGGAAACTAAAGTTGGGAGAAAGCAGTAGAATCCTGTCTGGGATTTATTTGAATTCAATGGCGAAGAAAATAAAAGATATAAAAAAAACCTAAAATTAAACTAAAACTAAGCATTGAGAAAATAATGAAAACTAATAAAAACTAGCAAACCTGCTCTAAAAACTAATTAAAAACTAACTGAATTAGAGTAAAAAAAGTCCAAACTAAATAAAACTAAACTATAATGAAAAATCCCAAACTATTAGAACCTTGGTTTGCACTCCTGGTAGACCTCTAGCACACTCGGTTGCTGCGTTTTTAACTAGGCTATTTCTATTTCTTAATATTTCTCTGCATTTTCCCCACAATCACTGTCAGAGAAAGTGGGGTAGAGTTTCAGTGTTGGATCAAATTAGGGCCAGGCTGGGCTGGGTCAACCGTAGAGACAGACTGAGATAATCTGGGCAGATGCTTGTATTTGTACAGCTTTTGGGTGAATGGCCACCAATGGCCCTATTTGCACTGCGGATTAAACGTTAAAATGGGTTTTGGAGCAGTAGATACTTAGAGGGAAAGTTGTGGAATAGTAGAACATGTGCCCTCTCTCCTCCTCTTTCCTGTTTCTCTCTCCCTCACATGCTGTATACTAGTGTCTCCTCTTACTCGCAGTGATTTGTCAGCACTGGAGGTAGCAGCTGTTCCTTTTGCATTGTAATTTCTTTGATCATAATTATTTGTGCCAGCTACCTCCAACCTTGGCATACTCCACCCCACAAAGCCATATGGGCAAGGAGGGAGGAAGCAGAAGAAACATACAGGCTTCTTTGGAATAAGTTCTTTGATTTCTGTGTGCACTGGTGTGGGAATTATGGACATATGTGCTTCCCGGCTTCTCATAGACGCTCTGCATCACTGTGTTTGATTATTTTTCTCATTCATACACTCACTGGGGTCTAGTTTCTGCCAAATGTAATGTATTTTTCCTGTCAGGTATCAATGATTTATGCATGCAAAGCAACATAGCTTTGCACATCAGTAACTGAATCAGTCTGTGCGGAAATTCAGCTTTGTTCTGCAGAAACATCCATGTCAACTCAGACAACAAAGACAGAAAGTCAAATGAAAATTAAATTACAGCCAATCTAAACTGCAAAAACTCCCGAACTAACCAAATCTTGCAGTCTTGTATATAGCTCTAAGATCTTACTGATGTTATTTTGAGGAAAATATACTACTACTAAGAGCATATTGTATAAAAATAAGAATAATTCCTACTATATAATGCATGTTGCAGCACAGGAGGGCATTTGTACGGATTTTCCTCAGCCTTCACAGGCCCGATCGCCGCCAAACTCGCCACACGAATAGAAACATTACCTGACTATTTACTAGGCACAGTTTTATGTCCGTAATCAAATGTTGTGAGGTATTCTGGGTGATTTTAGCCTCTCATGCTATCGTACTATGGCACCATGGGTACAATGCCGCTAGTCTTTCTTAAGGAACATTTAGCTTGTTTATTAGTTAATGTTTGTTCTTTTACATGTTGTTACTACTCTGGCTCAGGAGCAGCAACAAAGAGGGGAGACCACTCAAGGCACAAACAGTTTAACAAAGATTTATTAACCCTCCGGTATCCGGGTGCGCCTTTTAGGCACACTTTGCACTTTGTTTTAAAAAACTTCATATTATTTTTCACAATTTAAATAAGGTTAGAATTCAAAAGTTGTTCATTTTTGTATGATCTTTAAAATTCTGGCCACCAAGTAAAATTTGCACATTGTAAACAAAAGAAAATTACAAGACTAGCATCTCTCTCCCAAGTGTGCCTAAAATGCACTATTTCTTCCATTTGATATGTATGATTAGGGCTGACCTTGTTTTACAAAAAAAAAAAAAAAAAAAATCAAATTAGAGCAGAAAAATAAATCAATTTATAATATTTAATAGTTTGATTTATAGGTGTGCCTTTTTGGCACACTTGGTGACAGATGCTAGTATTTTTGAACATTTGACCTAGTGCCAGAAATAATAATGCAAATTAACCAATGTTGCTATTAATCATTGACATATGCCAGGCTGCAAAAATCAAATAACATGTGATCCACTTTTTATGTAGAATATTGGAAAAAAAAATAAAAAATTCTGTGTTTTTTGCATCTAAAAAAATGGTTTGTTTACATTACAAACACAGCATTTAATGGGTTAAAAATGTGACAATTACTGAGTATTTAGTATTTTTATTTATGGCTCAAGTTGATGAAATAGAAAAAAGTGTAAAAGAATTAAAAACAAATTGTATGAAATTTTTTTTTTACATTATTCCACAAGTGTGCCAAAAAGGCACACTTGGTGCTTAGTAAAGGCCTTGCTGGACGGGATACCGGAGGGTTAAATAAAAATAACGTGAACGTGTACGTCAGTAATGAAAGCAGTGATGTAGGTAATGTGGTGTGTGGCAGTGTGGATCAGTCAACTAAACTAAATGAAGACAGCCCATGGTCAGGTTAGGAGAGGAGCAGAGAGAGAGCAACCATGCTCTCGGCCATTTTATGGGCTTCAGCCAGGTGAGGCAGATGAGGGCCTGATTGGGACAACACCCCCAGCTTCCTGGACAGACAGGAACAAGAATGATGAGCAGCATAGGCTTCACAATAAAGGCCACCCGCTGGCCGTCACAACATACATCAAGTTTCCAGAGACATTACGAGGTGAAAGTCTGGTTGGAAATTAGTGAAATGAAAAATGTTAAGATTGAATCTTTTTATGGTGCATTATGTAAGATTATGTAAACTTTGTTTTGGAGTCTGAGTTGTGCTGGGAGAGATGTCTGTTGACATGACCTAACTCCATTACTGAGCTCATGACATTCTCGGTTGGCTATATCGATGATTACACCCACAATAAACTGATTTCTATGTAGAGGTTTCAAAATGGATTTTCCACAAAACCAAATGTTCCCTCTGACTTCCTTCAGTGCCTCTCTTTACCTCCTCTGCTGCAACACTGGGTAAGACTACATGCCATTAGCCAACTCATATCAACAAATGTCTGGGTCTGAGCACAAGGCAGACTCCACATAAGTGTATGAAAGAATGAATGAATGAATATTTTATGTAAGTGTCATACACTTATGTGCCCAGCGTATATAGGCTTATAAAACACTACTGACATTCAAAACAGGAAGAGGACCAACATATAAAGCATATATTCATCCCAATAACAAAAACAACAGTTCTGACATCATGATATAAAGGACAATAAAACAGAAAATGCCATTCATTCTACAACAACCCTTAAGTCACACAAAACACATGACCTGTCCTCTTCGGGGACGCCTTTATAGCGCCCCTCCCCCACCTGCAGAGGCAGTACCCCTGCTCTGAGCTGGCCACACAGAGACCTCTGGGCTCTTTTTTAGATTACATTTAACATGGAGCTCTGTGGAGAAATCATATTTATAATGAATATAACTTCTTAGTTTAAGTTTATTTAGCACCTGCCATTTCCATTGCTCTTTAATCAAACAGTATCTGTCTGAGCTGAGTTATTTTACCCTGTAAATTATTCATAAGTGCTGCACATTAGCTGTAGAGAATGTTTCAAAAACCTCCTTTGACCAAGGGTAATTGTGAGCTTTATCCCAAGTGAAGATTTTCCAAATGAGTCTGTCTTCTGGTAAGCAGACGAGACAGTTCCAGAGTCTAATCTTTTGTGCCCTCTGCTTCACCACAGAGGGATCCCAGCCCATGTGTCCCTCTAGTGCCGCTCTAGTGGTGAACCTGTGCACTTTAAGGAAGTACCACATGGCTCTGCTCTGAATTCTATCACATTCAGGAAAGTCATCCATCCATCCATCCATCCATCCACTGCAAAAAACAAAACAGATCCAACCTTGGAATCATAAAGCTGGGTAAATGTTGAAAAACTTAGTTCAGGACAGAGCTTCATCTTATTAATCTTGGCTCCTAAACCCCTTCCTACAGACTCAGACAGAACCCTTATGCCTTCTGAAAAAGTCATATTTTCATGAAAAACAAAACCAACATATTTATAGGTACCAGAGTACATCAACTGTATTTGCCCAAAATAAAAATAATAATATTTAAGTGCAAATCTTACATACCCTTACATAACCTTTACAGAGCAAAGGAATATCAATATAAAGTATGTTCATGTGTCACTATAACAGCATCCATACTTTCCTAACCCCATACCAAAGAGCTGTTGTAGCCTAAACCTCAAAACCTACAGGAGTCAACAGACAAAATCCTGTGAAATCCTGGATTCCGTGTGTTTGCCAGACAGGCAAAAAAAACTACTTAGATCCTTCAGTGACATATTACAAGATTGTATGTATCCATGGTTTGCAGAAAAGTGCAGTACTATACTTTCTTCTGGAAGAGACAAGAGAGCTGTTCTGTATTCTGGGCTGGAGTGTAGAGCTCACATTCTTTATTCCCGACAGCTGTAATGTCCAGAGATCACTTCCATCCAAAGTCTGAGTCCTCTGTTTACCCCTCGTTCCTCTTTGTGCACTTAAGTGACGTTAAGAAAGACGAGTGCTGGGCAGCCGTTGCAGAATGGTGTACATGCTCACGCTGTGTGGCTCCACAGACAACACAGCAGTCTGTCTTCTTCTGTGGCTGCTGAATTATAGAAGACCCTCTATTGCACTTGAGCTGCATGGGTTTTCATCACAGCGCTGGAGGTCACTTTGACTTTCCCCTCCATGCTCATCATATATGCAACACGAGGGCTTCTGCAGTTGAGAGCAGCCTGCTTGAGGTCACCATTAACCAGAGAAGACCGACAATGAGATTTATGGAAGAGGAGACTGAGAGCTGAGAGAAGGAAAGGGAGGAGAAAAGCCATGCATGGTTAAATCTAACAGTGGCAGCAGTGCCCTTCATCTGGTCTATACTCTTAACAGCAATTTCAGATATCTACATGTATAATGCATGCGCTCTGAGATAATGGCATGCATTGCAGAGGAGGATGCTGACTGTGTTGTGGCGATGTGTTGGAATGGGTCCCTTATGTCACATTTGCTTCTGCCCAGGTCCCGTGCAGCATCCTGCAGTTATTAGGAGTGCAGCACGTTGCAATGACATAGTGCTGTTTTACTGTTCCCAGCAGACACCTCTGCTACTCTAGCACAGTGATTTGTGGCTCGCTTGAGAGTCATAAAGCCGGCAATATCTACGCTGACCAATAAACTAAACAACAAGAATGGAAAAAAGGCAATTATGGTTCATTTTTGTTAATATAAAATCATGTGGGAGAACTGAAATGTACCAGAAAAGCCAACAGACTAAATGAATTTACAGTAGACCATGATGGTTAGGAAAAAAAACAAAACAAAAGGAACCAAAAAGCGTCGTTTTAGGATCATTAATCTAAATAGTGGTTGTTTCCCCCTTACTGAGAGGAATGTCTGGGGGAAGCACGCTGTCAGTGAGATATAAGAATTTATTTTTAGACAACAGATCTTGAAAATCTTATTTCAAGAAATCTTACCAAGATAATTTTCACTTACTTGAATTAAGCAAAAAAAATAAAAAATTCTTGAATTAAGCAAAAAAATCTGCCAATTAAACAAGTAAAATTATCTTGGTAAGATTTCTTAAAATAAGATTTTCCACATCTATTGTCTAAAAATAAGTTCTTACATCTCACTGAAAAGTTACTCTTTAGGTGATTATGTCTTATTTTAAGTGTGGTGAGATATTTTGACTAGAAATGAAAAAAAGTACACTTGGTAAGATTTTGATTTTTGCAGTGTGATATAATAATCTTTGAATTTATTCTGAGATTTTATGAACATCTACATGATCAGTGAATTAAATATACAACAAACGCCAGATTTTTACTATACAAATGCAAAATAAAGAGGATAGCATTGCAATAAATGGTGATAAATCACTTAAGAAAGGGTAATTATAGAGAAAAATGTATTTGCGAATTGCCACAAAGGTAGCTCTGGGTTTTTATGGGTTAAAACAGCGACATGTTAGGATCATTAATCTAAATAGTGGTTGTTTCCCCCTTACTGAGAGGAATGTCTGGGGGAAGCATGCTGTCAGTGAGATATGAGAATTTATTTTTAGACAAAAGATCTTGAAAATCTTATTTCAAGAAATCTTACCAAGATAACTTTCACTTACTTGAATTAAGCAAAAAAAAAAAAAAAAAAAAAAAAAATCTTTAATTAAGCAAAAAAATCTGCCAATTAAACAAGCAAAATTATCTTGGTAAGATTTCTTAAAATAAGATTTTCCACATCTATTGTCTAAAAATAAGTTCTTACATCTCACTGAAAAGTTCCTCTTTAGGTGATTATGTCTTATTTTAAGTGTGGTGAGATATTTTGACTAGAAATGAAAAAAATACACTTGGTAAGATTTTGATTTTTGCAGTGTGATATAATAATCTTTGAATTTATTCCGAGATTTTATGAACATCTACATCAGGGGTGTCAAACTCATTGTAGTTCAGGGGCCACATTAAGCCAAATTTGATCTGAAGTGGGCCGGACCAACATAATAATAACATAATAATATATAAATAATGTCAACTCCAAACTTTTCTCTATGTTTTAGAACGAAAAAAGTAAAATTATGCGATCAAAATGTTTACATCTATCAACTATCCTTTAAAATAAAGTGAATATCATGAACAAACTGAAATTTCTTAAGAAAACTAAGTGCAATTTTAACAATATTATGCCTCAGTTTATCATTTACACATGTAAATTACAACGTACAGATCACAGTGGATCTACAAATACACAAAACATTTAATAACAGGCAGAATATTGGAAAACTTACACTTCAGACATTTCAAAATGTTCATATTTGTTCAGGTTATTCGCGTTTTTGTGAAATGATAGTTTGTTTTAGAGTAAATACAGTAAAATTACATGAAAATTTTTACATTTACAAAGAGAAAAATTTGGAGTTGTGAGTATTTATAGGTTATTCTGATAGTATTTTATGGATCCGACCCACTTGAGATTAAATTGGGAACCTGAACTAAAATGATCAGTATCTTCGGTGTAGTTTTTGCATTTCACAAATTCATCCCAGGGGCCGGACTGGACCCTTTGGCGGGCCGGTTTTGGCCCCCGGGCCGCATGTTTGACACCTGTGATCTACATGATCAGTGAATTAAATATACAACAAACGCCAGATTTTTACTATACAAATGCAAAATAAAGAGGATAGCATTGCAATAAATGGTGATAAATCACTAAAGAAAGGGTAATTATAGAGAAAAATGTATTTGCGAATTGCCACAAAGGTAGCTCTGGGTTTTTATGGGTTAAAACAGCGTCATTTTAGGATCATTAATCTAAATAGTGGTTGTTTCCCCCTCACTGAGAGGAATGTCTGGGGGAAGCACGCTGTTTTGAGTTTACACTGTTGAACATAATGATGAGAATTAACCACAGGCCAACTGTCACAGAATTTCACTGTGCAGCATCAAAGTGAACATATCCTGTGGGTATCTGTGCTGTGAGCATCCACACTACACATTCTGCCTCCTAAGGCCTCAGTCTGTGTTTCTGTGAAGGGGCCCTCAAGCCCCAGGCCCCTCTCACACACAGACAGACACAGCCACAGATAAAACACGGTGCAATGATCACAAAACACTTCGTTTTCTAATAAACCCTTACCGATCCCTTGTGATTCAATATGACATTCACGTAAAAGTCATTGTTAATAAAGACGGCATTTTCATGTCCTAATTCCCCGACTCATCACTGAAGGTACCAGCGACAGCCCCTGGCTCCGGCTTGCTGCCTCCCTCCTCCCTCCTGTCTTTGCCACGTTTGACCTACTTCTGTCTCCACAACATTGTAAACAGATCTACTAATTGCCTTCATTTATTCATTTGGAAGTCAAGTTCAGTTGCGGCTGGCGCCCTCCCAGCTCATTCATGTGTAATGTGTACAACTCTGGCCCTCCCCCAATGACTCGTTCATGTGATTTTGCAGCAAACCCAGACAAAAAGTATCCCATCAGGCTATATGAGTTTGTGCATACGTCATAAGTACAGTAACAGTACAAGTGTGATGGCGTAAACCAGGGGTGTCAAACTCATTTTCGTTCAGGGGCCACATTCACCTAAATTTGATCTGCAGTGGGCCGAACCAGTAAAATAATAACATAATAAGATATAAATAATGTCAACTCCAAATTTTTCTCTATGTTTTAGAGCGAAAAGAGTACATTTACATTATGAACAGGTTTATAGCTACAAACTATCCTTTCAAAAGAATAACATGAAAAAACTGAAAAAAATAAGTGTAATTTTAACAGTTTTCTGCCTTAGTTTATCATTTACACCAGGGGTGTTAAACATGCGGCCCGGGGGCCAAATGCGGCCCGCCAAAGGTTCCAGTTCGGCCCCTGGGATGTTTTTGCCAAGTGCAAAAATTCCACAGTCTTGAATTGAATCAAGCAAAAAAAAAGCTTGAATTAAGGAAAAAATCTTGAATTAAGCCAAAAAAAAAAAAAATCTTCAATTAAGTAAAAAAAAAAAATCTTCAATTAAGCAAAAAAAAAAAAAATCTTCAATTAAGCTACCAAAAATGTCAAATTTAGCAAAAAATCTTGAATTAAGCAAAAAAAACCCTAACAACTTCAATTAAGTAAAAAAAAAAAAAAAAAAATCTTCATTTAAGTTAAAAAAAATCTTCAATTAAGCAAAAAAAAAAAAAATTTCAATTAAGTAAAAAAAAAAAAAAAATTCAATTAAGTAAAAAAAAATCTTGGATTAAGCCAAAATAAATAAATAAATAAATAAATAAAAATCTTCAATTAAGTAAAAATAATCTTGAATTAAGCCAGAAGAAAATTTGGAGTTGTCATTATTTATAGGTTATTATGTTTATTATTTTTCTGGTCCAGCCCACTTCAGATCAAATTTAGATGAATATGGCCCCTGAACTAAAAAGAGTTTGACATCCCTGATTTACACATATACATTATAACTTACAAACACACAAAACATTTAATAACAGGAAGAATATTGTTAAAATTACACTTATTTCTCTTAAGAAATTTCAGATTGTTCATATTTGTTCAGGTTATTCACATTTTTTGCGAAATTATACTTTGTTTTAATGTAAATACATGAAAATATTTACATTTACAAAGAGAGACATTTGCAGTAGTCATTATTTCTATGTTATTATGATTGTATTTTACTGGTCCCGCCCACTAGAGATTGAATGGGTCTGAATGTGGAACCTGAACTAAAAGGATTGTTAATATTTTAGTGTAATTTTTGCATTTCACAAATTCATCCCATGGGCCGGACTGGACCCTTTGGTGGACCGGATTTGGCCCCCGGGCTGCATGTTTGACACCTGTGGTGTAAACTGAAATCATCCTCAAAACTGAACTTTAACACTTTCATGGACAAATTATGAGAACCTTAATCAAAATTTTTTTCCTGAGTGTTTTTATTCCTCTTTAGGCATGAAAAAAACAATGCGATTGAAAATTTTCTTCTGAAAAATAAATAAAAATAATTTTAAAAAATGTAAAAAATACATAAAAAAGATAATAATGAAAAAAAAATTCTTATGAACCTATTTTTCATGACATTGCAAAATGTCCACTCAGCTGGACACCACATGTTTAATTTTTGATGCACAGAAACATGTATTTTCTGATAAATTGTGTGAAAACTATGGGGAGGGCTTGTGATTCTGGGGGTTTTTGCTCAGGTGAGATCTACATAATGTTACCAATTCATGTCAGAAAAGATATGTAGTGTCTTAAAACTTTAACCCTTCAGTATCCCATCCAGCAAGGCCCTTACTAAACACCAAGTGTGCCTTTTTCGCACACTTGTAGAATAATGTCAAAAAAATTTTCATACAGTTTGTTATTAATTCTTTTACACTTTTTTCTATTTCATTAACTTGAGCTGTAAATAAAAATACCAAATACTCAATAATTGTCACATTTTTAACCCTTTAAAAGCCGTGTTTGTAATGTAAACAAACCATTTTTTTGGATGCAAAAAAAAAAAAAATTATAATAATAATATTTTTTTTAATATACTACATAAAAAGTGGATCACATATTATTTGATTTTTGCAGCCTGGCATATGTCAATGATTAACTCCAACATTGGTTAATTTGCATGATTATTTTTGGCGCAAGGTCAAATGTTCAAAAACACTAGCATCTGTCACCAAGTGTGCGTAAAATGCACACCTGTAAATTAAACCATTTAATATTATATACTGATTTATTTTTCTGCTCTAATTTGATTTTATTTTTGTAAATCAAGTTAAGCCCTAATTATACATTTCAAATGGAAGAAATAGTGCGTTTTAGGCACACTTGGCAGACAGATGCTAGTCTTGTAACTTTCTTTTGTTTACAATGTGCAAATTTTAGTTGGTGGCCAGAATTTTAAAGATCATGCAAAAATGAACAACTTTTGAATTCTAACCTTATTTAAATTGTGAAAAATAATATGAAGTTTAATAAAACAAAGTGCAAAGTGTGCCTAAAAGGTGCACCCGGATACCAGAGGGTTACTAAAGATATGTGTAAAAAAAACCAACAACAACAACAACATAAATATACAAGAGAACAGCTGTAGAATAGCTGTCCACTGTAGTGACCAGTATACATGAAAGGGTTAAGAAATACTTTGAGCTTTCACCATCAGCCATGTCTGTAAAAACCTAATGATAAAACCACTGTGTGTTTGTGCCCAGCCAGCTTGTAATCATGAGGACTGTTATGACTATTGTAGTTGAGACACTTTTCCGCCCCCGTGGTCTTATACTGTTATTGCTTTTGTGCAGCCTTATAAATCTAGGCCACAAAAAACAACAGCAACAAAAAATGTTTTATCACCTCTGATGTGAGTGACAATGACTCCCATTGTTGACTAAGTGTGAGTGCAGAGATGTATCTTCTGACCTTTAGAAAGATCATGGCACAGTCTGCTGCCAGTGTCCCTGATCTCACACAAATCTATAACTCAAACAAGCCGATGTTATTGCTTTAGCTTTGTCGTGCTCTTTGTGCTAATCTGTTCTTTTGTTTTGGAGTAAAGCAGGCACTGTAACAACTTAGAACTAGTTTTAAAATTAGCTTTCAGTTAAGACTTGAACACATTTGAGGGCATCTTGTGTTAACCCGTGAAGACCCAAATATCCACCATCGTCCAAAAGTATCTACTGATCTAAAATATTTAATATCTGTTGATCCAGTAATCTTAACAATCTATGTAAATAATTGGTGTAAAATACAGTTTGTCATCTTTTCATGGTCATCAGATATGACCCATTTGGACGTTCAGAGGCTCCGTAGTTACCGTGGAAACACCGTCATCTTCTACAGCATTGATTCACCAGTAAAACCCATGGAGTTGGATCAATGACAGTGGATAAAGACACTTAGTTGATGTTCAGTTAATGATATATTTTGCTGGAAAAAGTCACTTTATCTCCAGTTTTCTCTGTTTCTGCACTGCAAAAATCTAAATGTTACCAAGTGTATTTTTCTCATTTCTAGTTAAAATATCTCATCACACTTAAAATAAGACATAATCACCTAAAGAGTAACTTTTCAGTGAGATATAAGAACTGATTTTTTTGACAATAGATCTTGAAAATCTTATTTCAAGAAATCTTACCAAGATTATTTTCACTTGCTTGAATTAAGCAAAAAAATCTGCCAGTGGAACAAGTGAAAATTATCTTGGTAAGATTTCTTGATATAAGATTTTCCAGATCTATTGTCTAAAAATACGTTCTTATATCTCACTGAAAAGTTACTCTTTAGGTGATTATGTGTTATTTTAAGTGTGATGAGATATTTTGATGAAAAATGAGGAAAATACACTTAAAATAAACTCTAAAATACACATAAGATTTCGATTTTTGCAGTGATATAATAATCCTTGAATTTATTCTGAGATTTTATGAACATCTACATGATCAGTGAATTAAATATACAAAACAATGTCAGATTTTTACTATACAAATGCAAAATAAAGAGGATAACATTGCACTAAATGGTGTTAAATCACTTAAGAAAGGGTTATTCTAGAGAAAAATGTATTTGCCACAAAAGGAGCTCTGGGTCTTTATGGGTTAAAACAGAAAATATGCAAATCACCCAAAAACATACTTATTTTACCACTAAAGCTGCAGCAATTAAGCAATTAGGTGACCTATTTTGATAATAGATTCAATTAAACAAGGGTTTAGGGGGGCAAAAACAAAGAACATTTGCTTGTTTTATCTTATACATGTCAGTGAGTGAAACATCTATTGAATGCCAGACTAATTTATTCATTCATTCATCAATGAGCAGATCAATCCATAATGAAAATAAGTGTTAGTTTCAGTTCTAGATATTAGTGCTTTCAAGTATACGGTAAATATATGCTCCAGTTTCTACATCTCCAGTGAAAAAATTACTCAGTGTCACTGTCAAAGTGCAAATTCATGCTCCTGAACTTGAACAAGCAAGACCAAAGGATTTACACAGACAGCCTAACAGTGAAACATCTCCATATGAGCACTTTAGTTTATTTTTGACAGCAGATGGGTCAAACAACCAAACAAAAGAGAAAAAAAAAAAAAAACCCTAAGCATCCCTTCTGTCCTTTGAATCATGTGTAACCAGGCGCTACAGAAGAAACTATGACAGCATTTCACCCCAATAAAATCTGAACCCAGAGGATGGATTTGGGTCCACTGATCTCGATCCAGGTCAAAGGGTCGTGTTTGTGAAGCGCAAGAGGCTGGCTTCTCTTTCCTCTGGGCTGTGATTGGTGCCTGCTGAGAGCTCGCGTCCCTAGAGGCCTCAGCAAACCATGTTCCTGTGCGCGAGTGTGAATGAGTCACGTCTGGGCTGGAGCGTGTCTGAGTGGCGAGGCGGAGAATTCAGCGGGGAGGACTACGCAGGGCGAAGAGCTGTCTCTATAATCCAGGGTAAACACTGAGCAGCATGACTGCACGCCTTAGACGTGACCAAAGCCGGCAGAACAGAAATGGATGAAACGATGAGGCTGCTGCTTGCCTGCATGCCTGCCCGTCTCCGTTTGCCACCAGCACTTCCTATTTTCTCTTCTTGTTTTTTGTCTTCTGTGTTGTAATTCCTCTGAGGGGATTGATAGGAGACTCTCCACACTAAATTAACCTCTGGGTGGCACTGCTGGTGTCTGTTGTTTAAGGTCATGTCTGGCTCAAACCTGGCTTTTGCAAATGCCAGTTGGTTTCGTTATTTACTGTCAAAGCTCAGGGGCGTTCTGTCACAGTCAGCTGAGACAGGAGATAGTGAGATTCTCCACATATAGACAGTGTTGGGCAAATTACTTGAAAAAAGTAAATATAGTTACTAATTACTTTTTCCAAAAAGTAATTGAATTAGTAACGGAATTACTCCTTCATAAATGTAATTAGTTACCAGGGAAAGTAATTATTGCATTACTTTTGTGAAAAACCTTCAAATATGTAAAAGGAAACAGATTTTTGAGTGTGTTTCATGGTCCGTGGCATAGAGTAGAACAGCAGACAGGTACTGAATACCATAACTGTAGTGAGGCTGGGGTCCACCAGGGCCCGGCTGGGGTCCACCAGGGCCCGGCTTTTCCACCACATGAATGCATATCTGCATTTATAGGAAGAAGATGCTCCTCCAGTTAATCCCACATCTCCACTTTTTTCAGTCGCTCCTCCCTGTTACTGTGGTAAATGTCTTCAGTCCAGTCAATCGGACTCACTGGTAACTCCTCCCCTAAATTAGCTGCACACGTAGCTGCGTTCAAGTGCATGGGGTGTGCTGGGACAACTCAAACTCGGACGTGTCATTAGTCGTTCAGGTGAAGGCAGCGTGGACAACTCAAACTCATGTGACACACAGGTGAAGCATGAAGGCAGTGTGGGCAATTTGAATATAAGAACGGCTCGTAAACGAATCAGTTTTTATTGGTCACTGAAAAGAGCCGTTCAAAAGACTCAACTCGTCTGTGAACGTCACACCTCTTGTGCCTGGCTGAGCGAGCCAGGATGGATAACAGCTGATATCAGTGCATAGTAATGCGCCACATTTCACTGCTGGTAATGGTAACGGCGCTGTAACGTTTCAAATAGTAATTCATTAGATTACCTGTTACTGGAAAACAATAACGGCGTTAGTAACCCCGCTATTTTTAACGCCCTTATTCCCAACACTGATTAGGATAAAGTAAGCCAATTATCAGTATGAATCAAAGATTTTGCTTAGATTATATTATTTTTTTATCTATATACTTGTTTAAAACTGTGCCATCTTGTTATTTTGTTTTGTTTCTGCAACTTTCCTTCTTGTAAATAGGGTAGGCATTAACCCTTTCATGCATAGTGGTCACTCCAGTGGACAGTTCTTCTCCAGCTTTTCTCTTGTATATTCATCGGTTTTGTTGTTTTAGTTCCATAACAGCCAACACAGTGGACGCTCATGCTTCATCCCAGACACTGACTTTCCTGTAACTTTCCTGTTCTTTTAACTAAATCAATTACTAATTGTTATTAGACTGTAATTAACAGAGTTTTTTTTTTTTTCTTTTGCATATTATCTGAGTGAGTAATAACTAGTATTATAGTATGTTCAAATGTGAGAAAACATCAGATTAGCAACATTAACCTCCTGAGACCCAGGAAAATGAAATTTTTTGCTTTTTTCCATTAAACAATTGTCTTGATGGAAACTACATAATACAACAGTTTTTTTTTCTTTTGTTTGTTTTTTTTTTTCCCGAGAAATTTTTTAAAATTATTTTTATTTATTATTTTTTTTAATGGGATGTCCTTTACAATGGACAACATTTTTTAAGTAAAACTGTCAAACTTTTGTCCCCTGCAGAGGACAAAAATGTATTGCTGGGTCTCAGGAGGTTAAAAATGCTTTTATTTCATAGTTTTCACACAGTGTGTCAGTAAATATATGTTTCTGAGCTTCAAAAATTAAACAAATGGTGTCTAGCTGAGTGGACATTTTTGCAACTACATGAAAAATAGGTTCATAAAAAAAAAAAAAAGAAAGAAAAATCAATTACATTGTTTTTTTCCTGTCTTAAGAAGAATAAAAACACTCAGGAAAAAATTTTGATTAAGGTTTTCATAATTCGTGCATGAAAGGGTTAATAAGCTGTTTCTTCAGCCTATGCCTTTTCGCCCATGTTAAATATAGAAATCCAACCTGTATGTATGTATATATCATGTTTTGTTAAATGGACGAATAAATTACTACTATTACTAAGTAAGTAAGTAAATTTTATTTATAGAGCACTTTTCACAGACAGAGTCACAAAGTGCTTTATCAAATCAAAATCAAATCAAATCAAATTTTACTACTAAAATTTTTTACTACTACTCTTCTGGTGAAATTATAATGAAGGTGATTCCACACATTTCCTCTGAAAGTTTCATTCCTTTTATTCCACAGACCACGTTCCTGATATATTATTATATATTATATTATATATATAAAGCGTGTTGAAAATACCTGCTATCATTTGGTAACATTCAATACTAAAATAAGTGTTGTCACTGCAGGTGTACAGGGTGGGGAAGCAAAATTTACAATATTTTGAGGCAGGGATTGAAAGACAGTGTATGACCAGTTAGTTTATTGAAAGTCATGAGAATTTATTTGCCACAAGAAAACTGACATAATAGAAAATGTTTTTATTCTATGTGTCCTTCTTTCTCAATAACTGCCTTCACACGCTTCCTGAAACTTGCACAAGTGTTCCTCAAATATTCGGGCGACAACTTCTCCCATTCTTCTTTAATAGTATCTTTAAGAAAGTCGACATTGCTGTGTGATGTTCTACTGGTAGCATGTTCTAAAACGCCCCAAATAGCAGAATCCAGAGGGTTTAGATCTGGGCTAGAAGGCGGCCATAAACATGATTCCCAAAAATTGCTAAAGTTGGATTTGTTGCTGTTGTCAACGAGTGTTTTGGTGTTCTTGTGTAAGATTTGAACTTCAAATCATATTTTACTGCATTTCTAACGGTCTTGTTGTCTACCTCAAGTTCAATTGCCATTTTTCTTATGGATTTGGTTGGATCCTTTAGGATTTTGGATTTGAGAGCTTTAATAAAAGCTTTGGTACGTTTTTTGTTGCTTCCTCCACTTTCAGACTTTCTCGTAATAGTTTTGCTCATAGTCATTCTCTTCTTTCCATTCTAAACAGTCTTTATGGACACTCCAACTATTTTTGAAATCTCCTTTGGTGTGACGAGTGCATTCAGCAAATCACACACTCTTTGACGTTTGCTTTCCTGATTACTCATATGGGCAAAAGTTTCTGAAAAGGTATGGATAATAGTGTTAGGTATGATTATGACATCAATATATGTTTGGTTTCAAAACAATTGACGTAGTGCCTGCTGAGAAAAAACAACTAAATGTTCATTGTAAATTTTGCTTCCCCACCCTGTATACATCAGACATGGATGGCTTTTATTCATTTATTTAACTGATATACTGTATGTTACATTGTAAATCTGCTTGAAAAGGTAAAAAAAAACTATCAAACTATGTATGGTGGGTCTTGCTGTTATTAGAAAGATTGGATCGTTTCAGAACCATAACCCTAAGAACCACCATCAGTATCAGTTTCAGAGATTTTTAAATGATATTGGCCCTGTCTTCCTGTTTTGTTTTACAGAAATTCCAAATCATCACTGCATTTATGTTGGTTACAAAGAAAACAAATACAACTGATTTGGTAAACTTGGCTAAATCCAGTATTTTTTTTGCTTCTTATAGTGATAGCTCTAGGACATCCACAAACGGCTGAGTCAGATTTGATGTTCTGACTCGCCCACTTTCAAAGGCGCTGGGTCCGTTTGCAGTATCCCCTTTCCACGCTAAAACCACAGACATGAAAAACCAAGAAGAAAGATTGAGAAGAGAGGGCCCCACTCCACAGGGAGTAGAGGTTTTCATGACCACTGCAGGCAATTTGGTTACTAAAACAAACTGGAATTCTGAAAAGCTGTTTATACTTAACTGAGACCACTATAATAAAAAGATGTGACTGCGTCCTGTGAAACATTTTAATATGCCAGTACACTGTTTTTGACTGACTTTGACGGGAAAAAAAGAAATGACACTTACATCAACACAGAAACTGGTACAGGCATTTGTCAGCTTGTGAAGCAGATGATATGAGGGATTTTCAGACGGAATGGACACTGTTTTGCCCAAATTTTAAAAGAAAAAAAAAATTAAACAATGGAGCCAGTATGTTCTGCTGGATCTGTGCTTTCTGCAAACTAATAAAAGCAGTTTTTGTGTCTGTTAGAAAAAATTTTTTAGAAACTTGCTAGAAAGAAAAAAAGACGCATTTCTCATTTAATCTAACATTTAACGCGTAAATGTCATATTAGAAACAAAGAAAAGCTACTGTTGAGCGTCGGCTTTAGATTCAGCAGAACCGTGTGTGACAGATATTAGTCATCAGTGGCCAATTACTGGGAGAGTTGCTCACACAGCGCCTGCCAAATTGAGCAGAGTAGGTCGAGACACTTGAGTGACTTCTCCCCTGGTGTAAGCGTGGTGGGGACAGATGGACAGGAGATGCTGGAGTGGAGCTGGAGTGGGCCCAGCCAGCTCAGTGTCAGTCCATCCGCTCCATCCCTGGCTCCCGCTCAACCCAGCCGGACGTACTGTTAGTCAGCCAATGGAGAGCGCCCACCGCATCATGACCTCCGCATTAGGATCTGACATGGCTGTCTTCATTTAACCTTTACTTATACCGGGGAGTCTCACTGAGAAAACACCCCGTTTACCTCTGCTCTAGCCAAAAGAGACAGTTGCCTTTGAGATAAAACCTCCCAGCAATTGGCAGGATATCTTTGGCAGAAATTTAGAGGCATTTCACTGAAGGGGGTTTTAGTGATTTTTTAAAAAAATATTAGAAGAGTGTGAAGGGGCTGCTGGCTCGGTAATCGAGACAACAGAGAGGTGCAGAGTAATGGCTTGGCGGTCTTTGGGGGACTGGAGGGGCTTCTTGTGACATTAGGGATGTAACGATTACTGGTATAACGATAAACCGTGGTAAAACTGCCAACGGTTAGTACTGCCGTTTAAATTCTAATTATCATGATAACCGTGTTTGATTATTGCACTTTTCCGGACAAAACGCCTATGTAAAGATTTGCTTTTACATCAAATATTTGAGTATAGTTTTAATTTATTACAATTTTAATTTTATATACCTAATATTTGGAACTAATATTCACTTTTAAAGTCTTTGAAAAGGTTTGTTAAGCATCTGTGTGTTATTTATGCAATAAATTATATCCATTTTTCAAATCATATTTTATATATTTTTTGTTTTTTGTCCTTTTGTGTTGATATAGTAGGTTAAAGTGAAAAAAATAATAGGCGGATGATATACAGGGTGTCCCATAAGTCTCCATACATAGGAGACATAATACATTCCATACATATATGGTTCTAACACGTATTTCTTTATATTTCTTCTTTATAGTTCTTCAGCAGACATGCATTGAAATGTGTTCCTGACAAAATGTCAGTCATATAGAGCATATTATATAAATAAAAATGGTTTATGTCAAGAAACGTTTATTTTTCCTATGTATGGAGACTTATGAGACACCCTGTAGATCACAGGTGTCAAACATGCGGCCCGGGGGCCAAATCTGGCCCACCAAAGGGTCCAGTCCGGCCCCTGGGATGAATTTGTGAAATGCAAAAATTACACTAAGATATTAATAATGCTTTTAGTTCAGGTTCCACATTCAGACCAATTCAATCTCAAGTGGGTCAGACCAGTAAAATACTATCATAATAACATATAAATAATGACAACTCCAAATGTTTCTCTTTGTAAATGTAAATATTTTCACGAATTTACACGAAAACAAAGTATAATTTTGTAAAAAATGTGAATAACCTAAAATGTGTTAAGAGAAGTAAGGACAATTTTAACAATATTCTGTCTATTACTCAATGTTTTGTGTGTTTGTAGATCCACTGTGATCTGCAAGTTGTAATGTACATGTGGAAATGATAAACTGAGGCAGAATATTGTTAAAATTGTACTTATTTTTTCAGTTTGTTCATGTTATTCACATCTTTTGAAAGGATAGTTTGTAAATGTAAACCTTTTCATGATGTAAATTAACTTTTTTCGCTCTAAAACATAGAGAAAAGTTTGGAGTTGACATAATTTATATATTATTATGTTATTATTTTACTGGTTCGGCCCACTTCAGGTCAAATTTAGCTGAATCTGGCCCGTGAAATAAAATGAGTTTGACACCCCTGATATAGATGAAGCTGTGCTGAAAAAAAAGATACCAAACATGGGTATAGTAAACATTTGTTTATATATTATATAAAGGCAAAATCAAAAGGACTGAAAAATGGACAAAATAGTCTCAGACCCCTAAGGGTTTCTTGAATGTTTCTGCCAAGAGAAAGTACATTGTGCATATTATTATTTTTATTTATTTATTTTTTTCAAAATACAGCTCGGTTAAATTATTTCAGTGTGTGTATAAGTACTTTTTGAACATTCTGAGCACAATTTCAACAATACCGCGATAATAATGATAACTGTGATAATTTTGATCACAATAACCCTGATATGAAATTTTCATATCGTTACATCCCTATGTGACATATAGGCAGGATTTTAGTGGATGTAGACATCTTGTTTTATGGCCTGTTCACTTACACAGGCTGTTTTATGACTCAGTTAATAGACTCTGATGAAGTCGCTGCATATGGAAGTGGCTGCTACCTTCTTGATGCTTCTGTTGATGCCTATAAATATGATTTTTTTTTCCTGCTTTGAAATTACTTGTATTCCATGATATGTATAATATATATGCAAATTTCCGTGCACACAACACCTATTGCACTCTGTCTGCTCTAACGGAGGGATTCTCTAACTGTGGCTCTGAGGTTTCTACAAATTATCATTTTGCAGACTTTTTCTGACTTGAACAAAGGATTGAAGGACAGAAGGTGTGGAACATTGTGCTAGAATCAACAGATAGTGAATGTTTGCAGGCAGAAAAATTATAGTTTGGAGCAGGAAAAAGCTGTTTGCTGATGTCGACATAAGCTACAACACAGACGCTATTAAATCTAAGAAACATCAAGTCAAGGTAATAAACACCTAAACAAATAAAAGAATAAATCTGTCAAATTCAAAGTAATTCATCAAGAAAACTGGAAGTTAATATGAAACTAGTCCTAAAACACCTTGATGGAGCTAAAATCAACAGTTTCACAGCAGCATCATAATATTGGTTACAGAGTAAAGTTCAGTCAATAGATAGTTTCTATTATAAAATGTCCTAGTGATTAATTGCTGTACTATACATACTGTGAAGTCCCTTGAGGCAAATTTGCAATATGTGATATATGGCTTTATACAGAAAATGACTTGACTTCATCTGCATGAAAACACCTTGAATGCGAAACATACGTGCATCACATTAAAAGGGGGAAAAAAATGGAGTAAACACATCAAACATCCTTTGCCATGTGTCTAACTCATCCATTTTCCAGTCCATGATGTGTTTGAGGGTCATTGTTTGTTCCCTGGAAATATCTACATAAAATATGCTAATGAAATTAAACAGGGAAGTGTGAGGGTAGATGCTGCCTGCTTCTGAATCTCTAATGACTCCCTGCCATCCCTGGAAAAAGCCTGATTAATTTAGGAATGTCGGCCGCTGTGGAGAGTGATTAATTCCTCTTGGATTCAACCATTTAAACGAACAAGACAGAGGGGAGAAAGGAAAACAGAGAGCCCAAAATATGGACGCATAATTAATACATTTGGATCATTTAATTAGCCGCCCAAACAGAGGGTAGGCACAGTAACAGTGTGTCACTGCTTTGTTCAAGTAATAGGCTGCACTTAGTTCTCTCTTACAGAGAAGCGAATATAATGAGCCCCCCTGTTGATAAGGGGAACATTGGACCATCTCTCGGGCTAGTAAATATGGGAAGACAGTTTGAACAAATGATTACTTGTTTCTTTGATGTCTCATGTGTCTGACTAAGCAGAGAGAGGAAGAGGGGAAACAAGCAAGCACATATTTCTAGGTTTTTAGTTGAACTGTCTAATAACACCCCGAAAGCAATTCTTCACATTCAGAGATTCAAGGATCTGTTGAGTTTAAAACAAATGTTTCTCCTTTCTCTTTCAGAATGATGTGAAGATCACTGCAGAAGGACCAGATTGCTCTCAGCTCCGCTCATCTTTCTCTCTGCTATCCTGCTTTTTGTTGACACACTATCCCACCTGTTTTGTCTCAGAGAGCTATTTTTTCGAGCCCCGTGGGGATGGGAACGTGCTTGGATAAAGGATGGACTTATTTCGGTGTCACTAAAGGTCATGGTCCACTAAAAGTCATGTCATGGCCCCTGGCACTGTGGCTATTGACTCTAATCTCTGTGCATCAAAAGACGACTATGGGACAGACTCTGAACACCTTCCAATCAGAGAGGAAGGAGTGGTCGCTGAACCACCTAACTGTGCATCAGTCCACTGGGGCTCTGTACGTCGGCGCCATCAACAGAATCTACAAGTTGTCGACAAACCTCACCCTGCTCGTGTCCCATGACACAGGGCCGGAGTATGACAATAAAGCCTGTTATCCTCCGCTGATCGTCCAGCCGTGCTCGGAGCCCTTAGCATCAACTGACAACGTCAACAAACTGTTGCTCATCGACTACTCACACAACCGGCTGCTTGCATGTGGCAGCCTCTATCAAGGCGTTTGTAAATTGATGAGGTTAGATGACTTGTTCATCCTTGTGGAGCCCACACATAAGAAAGAACACTATCTGTCCAGTGACAACCAGACAGGGACCATGTTTGGTGTAGTTGTGCCCTCACAAGGTCAAGATGCTACCTTATACATCGGCACAGCGGTTGGCGGCAAGCAGGACTACTTCCCAACCATCTCCAGCCGCAAGCTACCTCGTGACCCAGAATCCTCTGCTATGTTGGACTACGAACTTCACACCGATTTTGTGTCATCTCTCATTAAAATCCCCTCAGACACACTCGCACTCGTCCCACACTTTGATATCTACTACATCTACGGCTTCGCTAGCGGCAGCTTTGTCTACTTCATGACCGTCCAGCCTGAGACGCCTGAGAATGGGATGCCGGCTGGTGGCTCCCCCGGCGATCTGTTTTACACCTCTCGCATCATTCGCCTCTGCAAAGGTGACAAAAAGTTCCACTCCTATGTGTCACTTCCTGTGGGGTGCGTTCACAGAGGTGAGGAGTACCGTCTGCTGCAGGCCGCATACCTGTCAAAGGCCGGCAGAATTCTGGCCAGGTCTCTAAACATCAGCGCCCAGGAGGATGTGTTGTTCGCAGTGTTCTCCAAGGGGCAGAAGCAGTACAACGACCCCCCAGACCACTCTGCCCTGTGTGTTTTCACCATCCAAGACATCAACACACGCATCAAGGAGCGGCTACAGTCCTGCTACCAGGGGGAGGGGAATCTGGAACTGCACTGGCTGCTGGGAAAAGATGTGCAGTGCACCAAAGCGGTAAGAGGACTGTAGAGAAAGAAATGCAGAAAACAATGCTTCACATCAATTAGACCACAGGTGTCAAACATGTGGCCCGGGGGCCAAATCCGGCCTGCCAAAGGGTCCAGTCCGGCCCTTGGGATGAATTTGTGAAATGCAAAAATTACACTAAGATGTTGACAATCCTTTTAGTTCAGGTTCCACTTTCAGACCAATTCAATTTCAAGTGGGCAGGACCAGTAAAATATGATCATAATAACATATAAATAATGACAACTCCAAATTTTCCTCTATGTAAATGTAAATATTTTCATGTATTTACACTAAAACAAAGTATAGTTTTGCAAAAAAAAAAAAAAAAATGTGAATAACCTGAACAAGTATAAACAACCTGAAATGTCTTAAGAGAAGCAAGTACAATTTTAACAATATTCCACCTGTTACTAAATGTTTTGTGTATTTGTAGATCCACTGTGATCTGTAAGTTATAATGTAAATGTAATGAAATATAATGTGTGTAAATGATAAATTGAGGCATAATATTGTTAAAATCACACTTATTTTTTCAGTTTGTTCATGATATACACATTTTTTGAAAAGTTAGTTTGCAGATGTAAACCTTTTCATAATGTAAATTTACTTTTTTTCGCTCTAAAACATAGAGAAAAAATTTGGAGTTGACATTATTTATATATTATTACATTATTATTTTACTGGTTCGGCCCACTTCAGATCTAATTTAGCTGAATGTGGCCCCTGAACTAAAATGAGTTTGATACCCCTAAATTAGACAATTTGTACCTTTAACTTTGCTTTGCACATTTAGGTGTGGGTGACTTGACGGGCACAAAATAGGCAGTGGATTTATTTCCACTGTAGATCATTGTTTTGGTCTTAAATTAACCCATAAAGACCCAAACATGTTGAACAAAAGCATCAACTGATGTAAAGTGTTTAATACCTGTTGATCCACTAATCTTATCAGTACACTGGGGCACCGATCCCAATTATGGACCCCATGGAAGGGAAACGTTGTGGGTCCTTCAGAAAAGAAATTATCTGTAAATCTGTCATCGGAGCGGGGTGGGGTGGGGTATGAACGTACTGTAACAACTGGAGGCATAGGGGTGCGTTTCATAAGTACCGTAACAACCGCAACAGGCGTGAAAACGATGGTAAAACTTAACTTTAAATGTTCGACTCCCAGCTTCTGTGCCTCTCTTCTACTGCGGAGTTTACACAAAATTATCACAACTTCTAACCTATATCCACTGGGTCCCACGAATTTGTCATGTTTACCTCCCCTTTACAGCGCCCCAGTCAATATATGTAAATAACTGGGGTAAAATGCTGTTTGTCGTCTTTTCACGGTCATCAGATATGACCCGTTTGGACGTGCAGAGGCTCCAAAGTGAATGTGGGAACACCGTCATCTTCTACAACATTGATTCACTAGTTAAAGCTATGGAGTTTGATCAGTGACAGCAGATGTAGACACTTGTTTTTATGTTCAGTTAATGACATCTTTGCTGAAAACTTTTAATTCAGTTTTATCTGTTTTGATATAATAACCCTCCACTTCCCTCAACTACATGATGAGTAAATTAAATGTAGGAAAATACCTGATTTTCACTGAAAAACTGCAAAATAAAGGAGAAAATATTACAATAAATGGAGATAAGTCACTTAAGAAAGGTTAATTATAGAGAAAAATGAATTTGGGAACTGCAACAAAATTAAAATTGGGTCTTTATGGGTTAATGGTTTAATCTACAGGTTGTTAAAAATGAAGTAGTTAATAAAGAGTTGTCTTTTATACTGAGAAACCCCCCAATTAAGATTCGGGTATTTTCCTTTAAATGTTTTACAGTTACATCTAGACATGCACTTTAAAATCTGGCCAATGTTTGTCCATATTCAGCAGAACCATGGGTTTGTGAACATCAGGGAGATTGATTATGTTCTTGCACTTCCATATTATAGCATAACTAACAAAATGTGAAACCAAATAGTGGTGGGCAGCAGTGATATAGATTTGCTGAAAGCTACTTCTTTGACAGTCTCAGAGCCGCTCTGTAGCCTAAATAGCTGATAGACAGCTCTCTGAAGACACCATTCAGGTTTTTAGGATCCCACAAGAGCAGAAGAAGCCCGGGGAGATTAATTCCTCAACACTAATCAGTGGATTTTTGTATGGAGCTTTGAGTTCATTGAGGGGTTTGGGCGCTGACTCCCGCCCTCGTCTCCTCCCATTCCTCCCCCGCGCTCCCTCCATCTCTTTGCTTCCCGTCTTGTCGCTGTCAGCGGTATTTGAGCCCTCTGAGACCTGTTCTTGATCTTGAGAAAAGGGCTTTCTTGTAAATGTCCAAGTCTGTGCCTTTGTGAAAGCTGTAATTCTGCATAATGAGCTGCTTTCACTGAAACAAAGTGAGCCACGAAAACAATAATATTCATCACATCCATTGCTCTAGTGGTTTCAAACATGCACTTTGATTCTTCTGTGCTATCAAACAAATAAGATGTAATGTTATTCATAAAAGCAACCGAGGGAGGACAGATACATAATAATTTGATAATTAGTTCTCACTGTGCAGTTAAGCGAACGGCCTGGTATTTTAAATGCACTGCAAATGGTTGACAATGGTGAATTCCTGTTATGCCATCATTAGATCTTGTGCTTTGTTGGTTCATAGATTAATTACTCAATAATCGAGCATTTTGAGAGATGCAAAGGGAAGGTTTTGTGCTAGGCAACAATATAGTTTCCTGTATGAAACCTTTTCAACATGCCTCTCTTCAGATCACTGCAACAAAAACTATTGTTGGATTTGCTGAATTCACAGGGGATGTTAGACTTGCTGAGATAATACACAAAAATGCTAATTCCACATCCTGATATGAAGTTTGTTTACTTTAGAATTGATTCATTTCACTGATTCACTGATTCCGTAATCCTCAACCACATATCTATCACATAAGAAGATACAGCGAAAACTAATATTTGCATAAGTACTAGTTGTGAAATATGAAATGATCTGCCCTCAAAAGGTAGATTTATATACTGAATGACAGGCAATTAGCATGAGTTTGAGGTGCACGTTACTAGATGTAACAGGACTGCTTAGCATGCAGATTTCTTTGATGCTTAATCAAAACCTGACATCTTTTGCACTGTGTTTGTGTGATGTCAGATCAAGCAATCCAAAAATCACAGAAACAGGAGCAAAATACATAGCGTTTCTCGTGTTTGCCATGAGCAATTAGTCTTCTCCGTAACTTTGCCCACTCCGAGGCTTGTTGATAAATGCAGCAGACCAAACCCTTTTGAAGTAACCATTTTTAACCCTGAAAATTGTGCACTTAATGCACGTTAGGCGTACCAGAAGTCAGTTTGAGTTCTCCTCATATATTCACATGTGTCTGCAGTAATCTCAATCATTTTCTGGCTCCCACTTAACGCTCTTCCCTCTCTCTCTCTCTCCCTCTATCTCGTTACCTTCAACTTCCTTCTTAAATCTGTTATTCCCATCTCTCCCTCGTTTCACCTTTTCTGCTGTTTTCTCTTCTGGTCATGTTTGCATCCCTCCCTCCGTCTGTGCAGCCTGTTCCCATCGATGATCACTTCTGTGGCCTGGATATAAATCAACCCCTGGGGGGCTCCCAGCTGGTGTCGGGTCGGACTGTGTTCACCGAGAGCAGGGACAGACTGACCTCTGTCACCTCTTATGTCTACAATGGACACAATGTGGTCTTCATGGGCACCAAGACCGGGCGGCTAAAGAAGGTGAGAACAGCAACACGGTGACACATAAACACAAGCAACTTATACTTTAATTTGATTTTTCACAGTGAAATATGATATTCAGATGATATCTGGCTGTTATCAGGGAATATAAAAACATTTATTTCAGTTTAAGGAATAACGCTGAGCCTCATAGGAATCATCAGTATGAGCTTAAGTTTCAGAGATTTGCATTCCATTTTAGTTCAGAGAGTAAAGTGATTTACTAAGTCTAATGTAATGCAATAATATGTAGAAGGGCACTTTGTAAACTGCATATCTGCGCCACAGTCCTGTAATTCAATCAAATGCCCTAGCTTTCAATTTTAGAAAAATTAAAAAAAAAAAAAAAAAATCTAGGCTCTGCTCTTTTTTTATGGCTCTGTATGTAATGGGTTCTCTCTTGGCCTATGCCCTACCCTTCAAGTTTCAGACATCAAAAAAACAAAAAATAAACCAACAGATGCAGGCGATGGACCATCCTCAGTGGAGGTAAACAACCAGCTTCAGTTTGTTAATATCAGTGTGAAACTGTGAGCTGAAAACCACACATCGAATAAAGCAACAAAACCTGAAGTCCGTCCCAAAAGACCTATTTGTGCAATGAAGAAGCACGCTTTAATAAAGGTCTGGGAGGTTTATCAAACTGGAAAGTATTTTCCAAATCATAGACATGTCAATAACTGAACTGTGTGTGAACAATAGGTGGAATAGCCCGTTAACATTATACTTTGTACACAAGCTTTATGAAGGTTATCTTAACAACTCCATGTTACATAATTCATTAGTTGTCAATTGGGAAAATACCACTGAAATAAATCAACCATAGCTGTTTTGTTCTCTGCCATGGCACATTTATGTAAAACAATCTAAATCCATTAATATTAATGAACACTATAATCGGCTCAATTAATGATCTAACAAGCATAGCTGGTTATGTTTAATATGTCATGGTGATTATAGCGGGACAATGTGCAGCTGAATAAAGGTGCAGTGATTGCACAGTACAACAGTATATATTCAGCTCTTGTGTTAGAACTAATTGCTGTAAATGTCATCAATTACTTCTTCAAAAGGAACTGTCGCCTCTGTCTTTAATTTCTTTGTTCATGTTGCAAGTAACAGCACCATTATGCTGCTCTGGTGCCACTTGTTTAACACTGTCCTTGTGGATTCTGACTTGATTTGGTTTTAACATTACAAAGTACTTAAAGGACCACTTCTCTGACAGTGAACACCATCTCCTGACCTGAGTTTCTGCATTTACAAACATCATTATACTTTTTCTCTGTATCTTGTGGGTAATTTTAGGCTGCTTCATTAATCCTGCCAAATTATGCAAATCTCTGCAAAGCTTGGAAGTTTTGATGTCTACTTAAAGAATATTTTTCTTTGGCATGTTATTATTGTTTTTCCTGTGTTTTGTTGAATATACATAACAAGTTTTAAAGTCAGACAGCTGTTTAAAAACTACTTTGAGCATTTCTTGCTCTTAAACCAAGTTCGTTAGAGGTGTCCTTTGGTTGGAATACATACATACATACATATACATACATATACATATATATATATATATATATATATATATATATATATATATATACACACACACACACACACACACACACACATACATATATATATATATATATATATATATATATATATATATATATATATATATATATATATATATATATATATATATGTATATATAGGGTGGGGAAGCAAAATTTACAATATTTTGAGGCAGGGATTGAAGACAGTGTATGACCAATTAGTTTATTGAAAGTCATGAGAATTTATTTGCCATGAGAAAATTGACATAATAGAAAATGTTTTTATTCTATGTGTCCTCCTTCTTTCTCAATAACTGCCTTCACACGCTTCCTGAAACTTGCGCAAGTATTCTTCAAATATTCAGGTGACAACTTCTCCCATTCTTCTTTAATAGTAACTTCCAGACTTTCTCGGAATAGTTTTGCTCATAGTCATTCTCTTCTTTCCATTATAAACAGTCTTTATGGACACTCCAACTATTTTTGAAATCTCCTTTGGTGTGACGAGTCACACACTCTTTGACGTTTGCTTTTCTGATTACTCATATGGGCAAAAGTTTCTGAAAAGGTATGGATAATAGTGTTAGGTATGATTATGACATCAATATATGTTTGGTTTCAAAACAATTGACGTAGTGCCTGCTGAGAAAAAACAACTAAATGTTCATTGTAAATTTTGCTTCCCCACCCTGTATATATCTATATATCTATATATCTATATATATCTATATATATATCTATATCTATATATATATACATATACATATACATATATATATATATATATATATATATATATATATATATATATATATATATATATATATATGTATATGTGTGTGTGTGTATATACACACACACACACACATATATATACATATATATATATATATATATATATATATATATATATATATATATATATATATATATGTATATACATTAAAACCCAAGACCCAAGGACAAAAGACGCAAAACTCCAAGGACCTCTCTTAGACAAGCAAAATTCCTTTTTCTAACCACATGGCCATGATAAACCCAGGGAACAGTTTTATAATTATTTATGGAGTTTTAATGGAATTTTCTGTCTGAGAAATGCTTCCCAGTTCAGGGTTTCCTTTTTTCAACATAGACATTTTGAGCCTTCTAGTTTGATTCAGAATGTAATCTGCTTTGAAGATCATTTGTCATCAGGTATTACAGGTTGAATAATAATAATAATAATAAAAAAAAATAAAAAATACTACTACTACTACTAATAATAATACATCACACTTATATAGCTCTTTTTTGGACGCTCAAAGATGCTTCACAAAGAAACAAAACAAAAGAACAAAGGGGATCAATAAAATACAAGATTGAATTGAATTGAATTGAATTGAATTGAGTCCGAGTTCCTGATGTTTTGTGGGAGTGAGTTCCATAGGGTGGGGGCGGCTGCAGCGAAGGCTCGGTCCCCCAAGGTCCAGTGCCTTGTCCTAGTGGTGGGAGTGAGGTGGTTGGTGTTGGCTGATCTGAGGCAGTGGGTGGGGCAGTGCTGCTGAAGGAGATTGGTGACATAGGGAGGGGCCAGGTTATGGAGGGACTTGTAGGTGAGGAGGAGGACCTTGTATTGGATGCGGTCTGGTACGGGGAGCCAGTGGAGTCGTTTGAGTATGGGGGTGATGTGGATGTGAATAACATGAATATGGGAAGTTGATGATAAACTCAGATGGTGTGAAACTTTGAAAATTAGTTATTTAACAAGTTAGCGTGAGGCAAACCATACTAAATAAACAAAAATATTCAGCATACAAATTGTCTCATTATACTGATCAGAATATTTATACGATTTTTACCCGCATGTTTGTTGAAGAGTATAGGACTTATAGGATGACCTCTTTCTGAAAGGTTCATGGAGTTGATTTAGCCCATTGTCCGTCATATTTCATCTCAGTACATACTGTAATGGTATATTATAATGAAATTCCTGTAGGGCTTGTCTTTGATTTAACTGGATTGACTTGGTAACACCGCAGGCTCAGCTTACTGCAGAGTCGTGCAGCATGCAGCTGACTGAGGAAATGTGTGAGAGGACTGTTGTGACATTAGCCCGGGGGCCTCAGTCTTATGAGGAGCAATCTGTCTGACACACAAGACGCACACACAGACACGAGTCCAGACTGGAAGCACAGATAACATCACCGCAGCTCTTTCATTGGATGAGCCATCGGGAAAAAGACAAGATAGCATGGATGACAGAGAGGGACGGAGAAAAAAAAGCGATGGTTTGAGACAGAGGAACAGTGAAGGGTTGAGAAAGAGAAAAACAACAGAGACAGAACAACAAAGAAAAGGATGGTGAGTAAGATCGACACAGAAAAGCACCGAGTCAGAAGCGGTTTGTATGTGTTCAAGAAGTTGGGATGACGAGCGAAAAATCCATCATTACTGCTTTAAGTGCTGGGTGTCTGAGGGCCAGGGTTTTGCCATTAAACTGACAGAATAAACAGCCTTAGCGGAGACTCCCAGGGGCCTCACAGGAGCACAGGGTCACATCTCCAATCCTATTCCATCACCCACAAATGGACAGGCTGAGTGGAAATGGGGCATGACGATAAATACTATTGGTGGATCACTCCGGCAGCAGGGCCATTGCAAAGGTCAACCCGACCACAGGAAGGGTGTAACCGGGGTGAAAGGTCGTAGGGATAACCACCAGTCTCACCATCCGAGCTCAATGCAGCATATGGATGTGTCCATCAACATTTGTGCATCAAGCTACTCCTGTTTCTGATAAAACAAGGCATTTCTATCATCATCTGCCAGGGCTTGGTTACCTTAGGAGTTGTTTTTTTGGCTAAATAATATGTCCCTGTGGGTTTCTCAAAGTTATGTGGCACTACAAGAGCGTTTGACTGTTGCATGACGTATACAAACCCATTTGGCAGAACTTCCCATTGTAGGTTTTTGCCGCAGATGCACATCATGTCAAAACATCTCGCATAAAAGTGCATTTCACAGCAGTATTTCTAGAACCATCCATATTTTTGCTTTTATTACATGGTTTAGGCACCAGGTTATGGAAAGTAACACACTTGTAACACAGAAAATCCTGCAAAGATGTGACAACAAAATGACTCAGTGTATTTAATATTTAAACCAAAACATAATCTTAACTCCAACAAAAATATATTTCCTTCCTAAACATAGACATCTAGAGGAGTCAGGGAAAGTATTGAATTTTTAATCTAAAATCACCTCCTGCCTGTTGAGGAAAGACAAAAACATAGCAGATCTGTCAGTGACCACAGTAATTCAGTGTTTACACTCAGATTATTCATGTCCGTAGTTTGCAGAAATACACAATAGTGTCATTTTATTCTGGTGTCTGGGTGGGATGTACTCTAATGTGGTAAATCCAGGTATCGGCTCCTACAGGTCATTATTCAAATCTGTCGCCGTCTTTACCAGGGGAATGCAAATAGATGCAACTCTCAGTGGCACTGATGGCAGTATCGCAACAAAATGCAGTTTGTATTGTGTGAGAATGGAGATTTGCAAATAACAAATGCCAACGGCAAAAGTGTTTTAAACATTTTAAACAAGCTGTACGTCTTATTCGCTCAACGACTACATGAAACTCATGACTACAGGTGAGGTTGGGAATATAGAAGAGGTTTGTTGTCTGGCTCATTCGGGTTTTTACCATATTGGCTTGGTACAATGTAGACATTTATGAACAAGAAAAGCCCTCAGAGAGACCTCCCCCAAGACAGATCTTTCCCCGCCCCCCTCCGATCACCACCAAAATTTAATCAGTTGTTCCTTGTGCCAGTATCAACATTTCCTGAAAATTTCATGAAAATCTATCCATAACTTTTTGAGTTATCTTGCTAACTAACAAACAAACACGCAAACACACAAAGCAAAGCGATCACAACACCTCCTGGCAGAGGTAATTAGACCTTGAGATGCAAAATGTATGATAAAGTGTAGCGTTAACCCTTTATAAGGCACTCACTGAAGTACTCTGAAATTCAAAATTTCAACCTTAGTGTGTTATCAGACATCGTCATCTCCCTCCTCTTATCATAAAACATTTAAGCAGCAATTGCTAAAAAGTAAACACATGCAATAAAACAACTGTTATAAAGTCATAAACTGACAAAAATCACTCATATCCACTATTTACAGTTTCAAAATGTCCATAAAATCTCTCTGTTTAGTGATTCTAAAAACCTACATGCTTCTGGATCTCACTGAGGCACAGGATTGGCCCCATATTTAATGTTTGAAGAAATTACCAAAAATAGTCCATTGCCCAATAAAGGGTTAAATCCCCCACTGAGTTGGGCGTACTTGACTCCACAGACATTTGTGTGTACTCGAGGCGGATTCAATGCGGACCCAAAGTGGACGTCTGCCGGACACGTCTGCGCAAAGCAAAATTTTTACGGCTGCTCAGTAGGAGGTCTTCACGTTGACCTGTTTTAAATGTGACACCGAGCTAATACAACTTGATTGGTACACTCGACTATGAAACCTCAAATGTCTGTAGACTTTGCGTGCGGAGTCCACACTGCTCACAGTACGGCCGACTCTGTAGGAGCCTTCATAATGCAATATAAAAACTGTAACATTTGTGGCCTGAAACTTGTATCAACTGTGAGACATGGTTTTAACTTGTAAATATGACTTAGATTTTTACCTAATTAATCTGAAGAACTACCATTTGGTCTCCAACAACTGCAGGACAACAAATGTATGTTCCTAACTTTTATTTTCTGTGATGCTTTCAGTAATAACGAGCAGATTTTATCTCCTCGGTCTGTACAGCTTAGTATGCAAGTAAGCAGCAAACCCACTGTCGAATGACATTAAATGTTTGCTTACCCTGTAGCAGCCCCAAGCACATACCAGGTGTTGAGTGGAATTGATTTTCTGAGGAAATGTTTCTGCGTAGCACAGTTACACTCAGAAGGACTACAATGGCATACCGAGTGGAAGTGGATGCTACCCCGACATACTGAACATATTATGATGCAGTTGTCAATAACAAGATCTATCTAGTGTAATATGTTAGGGCTTTAATACTTATGCCATTTTAGATAGAAAACAGATGTCATAGCTGCCAAAAGGTTGTACTTAGGGATGTAACGATTACCAGTATAATGATAAACCACAGTAAAATTTCCGATGGTTAGTATTACCATTTAAATTCTAATTACCATGATAACCGTGTTCAATTACTGCACTTAGAAAACTTGATATGAAAATGGTCAAACAAACTCCACTATGACCTGTCCAACTACTGTTTTTCCCACTCAAAAAACCACTCAGGAATCGATAGACGAATTGATAAGGAATTGGATTGGTAAGCAGAATCGACAATTGCATTGATATTGATAAAATCCTATCTGTTCCCACCCCTAATGCAGATATCTGTTATGTCCATAAGGTTCCATCTTTAATGCACATTTGTATGTTTGATGTTTACTTGTTAATATTTGAATATTTCTGCCACAGAAAGTACATTGTGCCTGTTATTTTATTTGTTTTCAAAATACAACTTGGTTAATTTATTTCAGTGTGTGTATAAGTACTTTTTGAACATTTTGAGCACATTTCAACAATACCACGATAACAAGCCCGGATTAACCATATGGGCAACTGGGCAATTGCCCAGGGGCCCGCGACCTCTGAAGGGCCCTGGGTAGCTCGGGCATAATGAAAATATCTGGTTTCTTATTTATTTTTTGTGAAAATGGAGGACACTTCCCTCTCTTTCTAATGTAGTGGATCAATTTTAGATTATACTGATGCTAATGTGTTTTGTTTTCATATCATCATATGCAAGTGAGTGGCCTTGACAAGAGGCTATAGTGGTGCACTTGTAGTTCTACGAGTATTTACATATTTGTACATCAAAATGCATTTGATGATAGTTAGACATTGAAGTATGGGGTATATTTACATATATTCCTGGAACTTATTCTGTATTTTGCCAGATTATAGGGATCCTGGGGTTGTGATGATGGGGCCCTTGAATATTGTTGCCCAGGGTACAATGAAGTGTTAATCTGGCCCTGCACGATAATAATGATAACCATGATAATTTTGGTCACAATAACTGTGATATGAAATTTGCATATCGTTACATCCCTAGTTGTACTGCACTAAAATATTAAACCATCTAAAACAGGGGTGTCAAACTCATTTTAGTTCAGGGGCCACATCCCCCCAATATGATCTCAATTGGCCGCACCATTAAAATAATAACATAATATAGAAATAACATCAACTACAAACTTTTCTTTATGTTTTAGAGTTAAAAAGAGAAAATGACTTTACGAAAATGTTTATATGTACAAAGTATCATTTCAAAAAATGTGAATAACTGAGTAAATTTTAAGTGCAATTTTTACAATACTGTGCCTGAGCTTCTCATTTACAAATGTATTACAACTTACAGATCACAATGGATCTACAAATACACATTAAGGCAGAATATGTTTAAAATTACACTTAACTTTCTTCAGACATTTCAGGTTGATATTTGTTCAAGTTATTCACTTTTCTTGTGAATGGATAGTTTGTAAATGTAAACACAATATTCCTTTTTTGTACACTAAAATAAAGAAAAACATGGATTTATCATTATTTATAGGTTACTATGATAGTATTTTACTTGTCTGACCCCTTTGAAAAAATTTTTGCTTTTCACAAATTCATCCCATGGGACATTTGGTGGGCCGGTTTTGGCCCACGAGCCGTATGTTTGACACCCGCGATCTAAGACTTAATATTAGGTAGAAAACATTCTCAGTAGGATGGGGATGAGATCTGGTGGAGGAAGTGTCCTTTAACTGAAGCATCACAAATGTGACCCCTGCAGCTGCCTAGACACTGCACTTGAACCATCAACGTCGTAACTGTTCAATCACTGTAAGAACACTAGCCCAGTGCTGGTAAATACAACTTGATGGATGCCCACGCTGTAATATGAAAAGCTGCACTGTCGAATGAAATAAAAGCGAACCGGTGCATTAGCTCGGAGTCTTGCAGCTCCTCGGCAGCACTATTTCCCTGGAAATGCTTGAAAATGTTAGGCTCACAGCAAATAACGCCCAAGTCAAATACCCTCCTGTGCAAATAGAGGATTCATTATAGCTTATTGAGAGTTTGACGGGGTGGGAAAATTCTCCGGTACATGGTTAAATGACTTGAACTTTTCAAAGTCATGGTTTCTAAGGAGAGACCAGGAAAAGGGAGATTTGGTGATTGAGATCATTAGAATAGAGTTTGAGAGCCGGGTAGTGGTGCAAGCAGAATAGGTGTATTTGAGGTTAAATTGATAGGATTTTTATAACTGCATGAAGAGAACTGGACCTGAGGGTAGAAGTCTTCCGAGCGGATCACCATTAGATGTCTCAGTGCTGCAGAAATTCTAATGGTATTAAGAGAAGCAATTTTATGATAACAGTAAAAGGTGTCCGTCTCTCTCCCACTCCTTACTGCAGGCTTATTTAGCAGCTCAAGCTCTGTTTCCAACTTTCTTTGTCCTCTTTTCACTCCCTTTTCATTTTTTACCCCCTCCTCGCTGCTCAGTCACACAAACGGAAACATACAAGAGGACTGTGACTGCATTGCGGTCAGGAAAACGAAGTCCATATGAGTGCCATGAATTGTTCCACTGTCCCCCTCCCACTGCTTTTGTTGGTGGGCCATGGGAATCTAAAAAACAATGGGAATGATTGGAGAGATGGGGGCTGCACAGAGGAGTACAGGAAACAGAGAACAGGAAACCATGTCCTCAAGGAGAGAGAAAAGAAGTGAACATGCAGAGACTGAGAGGAGACTGTGGTTAAGTTGTAGAAATTGTGGTATGAAGACTTGGAATGTGGCCATACAGCTGAAGGTTAGGGTGAACTCAAATTTTGGCTGCTGCAACAAGAAGGCTTTTAACAATAACTCTCAAAACACACACATACACACATAGACAAAACACATGCACACACTCTCTCATGTCGCAACCTTTCTTTCGACCCAGTTGGTAATCGCATTTAGGTTTAGGCACTTGCCAACGTAGAGCGTGTCTAGTAGCTGTAATCAATACGTCTCACTTTCCGACTGTAGTTAATGTGATGGCTGAATGATTACTCCTGTCCTGTAATACACATCTCTTCTTTCCCGGAACGCTTTTTGTTTTCGTTAGCTGCTGCAGCTCCATCCTGACTTTGGTCTCATTAGCATTCACAAAGCCGTGATGGATATATGGGCTAATCAATGCCCGCTCTCCTCAGCTGTCATGCACAATCGGACCATATGCACAGCCACTCAGCCTTAAAGGTTGCCAGTTGTCTGGCCCTTATGTCGCTGCTTGCCCTGTGTCACAATATGGAGTCGAGCCTCGGAGCATGCACTATCAATTCTGTGCCAATTTCTGTCTTGCTTACAGTCTGTGTATATCTACTTTAGGTCTAGTCTAGCGTGTATTTTCATCCTGTGCCTGTTTTCCATAGTAACAGAAGATTTATATGTGGTTTCCTACCAAAGTGTAGCTTCTTTACTCAGTGGTTTTAAGAGAAAAACAATACTTTCAAACACAGACAAAAAACGAACGGATTTCCATCACACTATCACGCAAAGCTCGAAGAGGAAAAGTTTGTTTTGACCTTCTTGTGTCCGGTTCAAAGTACGTCTGACACACTGGTCCTCAGAGACAGATGTAACCTCACTAGTGGCAGATTGAGAGTGATTAGCTGGGCAGAATGCTCCTGGCCTCCTGGGTCTTCATCCATATGTTTAGGTTAGTAGGTTGAGTGTGGAGGGCACACACACTGGTCAGCCACATATGGACACACTTTTTAAGGACTGAATAACCACTGCCACATAAACACAGTAATCATCTGCTTTGTAAGGTTTCCTGATTTGCAGTGGAAAAACAGCGGTTTATATGTATACTTCCTCTCAGCTTGAATAAAATCATCAGCTAAAATGAATGTCTGAATCAGTCCCATATGTATGCGCACATGGGACAGACATTTGGGTGAGTGTGTTGCTCATATGAGGTCTGGCAGGTTTACAGCCGAGCTAACCTGGCTCAAGATACGTGATCTTAGAAGCCTGCTTTCTTTGGCTCTCATGGGATGAGAGAGCTGCAGAGTGTTTAAGATGCAAACCCAAGAAAGGGAGGCTGTTTTTGTTAAGAGCACATGAGCTCATGTTGCATGTATCTGTTTGTTGAAGCCATATTAAGCTGGGTTGTTTATATCCACTGCAGGTTGCGCAAAATAATTGCAGAAGGAGAAAGGATGTTTGGCTTAAATATTATTCATGGGTTAAATATATATCCTCGTTAACTGAGACACGGTGGGAAGGGAGGATGAGAGAATTTCTCTGAGGTCACAATAACATTTGGTATTAATGGCAAGTCAGTTCTGCTTTCTTGGTAAATGACACGGACCACACAGGAGGAATAGAATTGAACTTCATATTAAAAATCTTTTGTCTCTGCTGAGCCTGGAATAATCTCCTTCAAACTGAACCTTTTTTTTTTTTTTTTTAACCATTTCTCTTTATAAATACATTGGTTATTATGTTCATGTTCCTGGTGTGTCATCCAGCGATTACACAGTAATCAAATGAATACAGATTGTAAATCCTAAAAGTCTAAACTCAAGTTGTTAAAGCAAGTGTATGTGTCTTTGTTTGCATGCCTTTGTGTGTTGGTGTATGTTCAGGTTTGTGTGTCAGTTGCTACAAGCAGGCTCATTATAAAACCAATTAAACTCGACTTACTCTCATTATGGAGCTCTGAGGCTTAAGATGAGATTGAGGACCTGTTGTACTCCCAAAGGGCTTGTGCCGGTCAGCACTGTTTTAAATTATAGAAATACTTTTTTTTTAACCAGCTGAAATCAAATACCATGGATTGGTCATGATGGGTCAGTGTGTGTCTCATCACAGCCCTTTGGTCATCACCATCGTACCCGACTGAAAAATACATGCATCAGTATCTGCTTCTCTCTAGATGACTGTTTTGGGAAGGGGGGGAGTGGGGGGGCAGATGTGGTTTTGCAGCAGAAAACGCTTACACGCTCTGGTTTGAATTTGTGTTATTTATGAAATATGGAGTGTGGGAAAAAATAATGTAAACTGGCTCCATTACAGCGTGGGACCAGAGAGGAGGACTTGGATACAGAGGAGGAAGAAATGTAGCAACAGGAGAAGACAGGGCAAGTGAAAAAACAGACCACGAATGATAGATCTGTCAATGAAATAACTACTGTATATAAAGAATAGGATTACACTAAATTCTAGTAATAACAATGGTAGACTGTGTCCTCTGACTGTGTTTTGCTTGTTGAAGAGGACACCCTCTCTTATGTACAGCCACAAACACACATACAGTAACACACAAACACACCCTTATTTTTTTCCCTCACTCATTCTTGGCTGGCTGAGCTGACGGTTGGAGAGGCACAGCTGCCTGCAAGGTGGAGGCGTGATTGATTGATGAAGTTTTGGTGCCCGGGGGATCCAATCATGTAATCAGTTTGTATTGATTCACTGTCCCCATTGAGGGACTGCTGAGGATCTGCCATCGTGTGCGTGAGCTAGCCTGGCACGCATTCAGAATCTTCTGCAGGCAAATTTGATTTGGGTTGTGAGGTTGCCTAAGTCCACAGGAGGCATGCAGGGAAGACTGGAATAATCAGACTGCAGACATTTTCACATTTTCTCTGCTCCAGTCCCTCATTAACTTGCATTTATTTTAATTATTACGATGGAGAAATTACTTCAGCTTTAGTGTAATTGCATCACGTGACAAACGATCCAGTCTCCTTGGATGTAAACATACCTTCAACCTGGGTTTGTATAGCTAATAAGAACTTTTTCTTCTGATATTGCGCTTTACTCAGCCTTTTTTTCTCATTTCAATTACTGACTTCATTACTGATTTCACGTGTTGGGATAAATCATTGTACAATGCCGTTCACACCATTGTTGCTCTAATGGAGAAAGATGCATCTTCATGCATATATTACTACAGATCCAGATCGCTGTATGTAACCCTGACTTTTCCTTTAAAACATGCAAAAACTGAAAAAAGAAAGAAGAAATTGAAGAAACACTTGTTTTTTGTTGTGCAAAACACACTGGGCAATAGTTAACCAATCCAACCAAGACACACGATACGGTTTATCTTTTTGACATACACATGAAAAGCATCAGCCTCAGATTAATCAACACTTTCCAAGTGTTCAGGTCGTCAGGCTGCCTTTCACAGCCCAACATGAGTATGCCATTTATTTTGGACTGACAAAGACTGCTTATTTGTTTGCTTTGCAGCAACAGCACATCTTATTTGTAGACAGAGGTGGGAGAACAGAACTGAAAACCACTCACCAGTGGGCATCTGTGCTCCACATATGCATTTAATGAGCCCCAAAAGATTGCTGCATGAAAGTCACTCCAAAGGCAAATTAAAGCTGAGCTCACTGAACACTTTTAAAAACTCATCCACGTCATAGTAATAACCTCAAGGGTGAATTTGGGTCAAAGTAACATTTGTCAAGTGGACTACAGAACCAGTAGCAGCTGATCCATCTTCCCCCTCTCTGTCCTCTTCTTACATTTACAGTCCACGTGTTGTTCCGCATCCTGTTGTTACTAGTGCAGAATGTATTCTTACTCACAGCGGCCAAAACCATGCTTTAGACCAATTCAAAACAACAGAGATGTGTTAGATGAAAATGATTCAAGCATTCTGTATAATTGCCAACTATAGGGGACTGAGACTTAAGGAATAATGACATTCCTGACCTTTATCGAAATATATTTAGTTAAATGTAAAAGTAGCTTAGCCCACAGACTGAAAGCAAGGGGAAAAAACATGCTTTATCATCACCTAGCACCATATAAAGGTGCCCCAGTCACTCCAAAACTGTCCACACTGCATGTTAATATTTCACATACAGAAAAGAACAGATATTAATGTGCCGCATGCAGCATTTTAGAAATCTGCTCTGATGATGTTATATGCATTGGCACGTTTACAAGGAATATAACGTCCCCTACAAACTGAACAAAATGTCATCTATGCAAAGAGTAGGCCTGAAAAGTAAAGAGATAAATCTTTAATTTGTTTTGTTTTGCTTTTTTGATGACAGATTTCAGTCCAAAAAGGCAGAGGTGTAGCTCCGCTAATGCAAACTGATGTTGCCATTGAACAAAAATTCCATTTTATTTTAAGTTGTTATCAATGTAAGTTGTTTTACAGTAGCAAAGTCTGGCAATTCTGTTGCAAAAACTATATTGACTTTCAGTTTTGACAATTTAAGCGCTTTGATTTAATGCAATGTATGTATAATAGCTAGCTTAGCCAAGTTAAAACACATTTAGCGTTGCAAGTAGAAAATGGACGAGTAATTTTTACAAGTGAGCCTGCATTAGCATGAAGTTGAAAAAAAAAACCAAAAAACATTCTGTATTGTTTTCTAATGGTATAAACATTTCTAATTCATTATCTCGACTGCATAAATTTACAGAATGTGATATTATTTAGGGAGACTAGCTGATAAACTTGATGCTAGTTGTCAGTGGCTAGCAGAGCTATAATGTGTTTGTGTGGATTGTATCTGAAAAAAAACCCTGCAAAACTTTATTCTTATGAAGATATTGGTTGAAATCTGATTTTAGTATGAGGTCTAATTTTCTGATTTGATGTTTTATCTAAAAACAGGTGAAAAGCAGATAAACTTAGCTGGCATGTAACTCCGTACAGTTTTGTAGTGCTATGCTTGGCTATAATCAGTGGAATTCAAATAACTCAGACCGTCTTTATGTACATCCTATTACATTTGATCTACATTTGATCTTTTAATGCGATAGTTATTTTCCACAGTTTGATTAGTTTCAGTAATTTCCACTCGAGTGCCTATTTTTCCTCCAATAAAAGTTAACAGATTGTAATGTGTGTCACTTCACAGCAGCTTCTCTGTTAATGAGCGAATGCTCCAGAAGTTTCCGCGCTGAAGTAGAATATATTTAAAGGTGATTAATCATTTTCACATCACATTATGTCTGCAGTACTTCTCAACATGGAACAAAATGTAAATGGTTTGTACAAGAGAAGGTTTCTGTTTCAGTTGGTCATTCAGGAGAAGGCTTTGATTAATGGATTTTGCTTCACAAAAACAGCGCCGTTTAACAAAGCTGAAACAGAGCATGAATGATGTTTCTCGACCTTGCATGCAGTCTACAAAGCCCACAATACACAGAACAAGACAGATGTCTATAAATGCGCACATACACATCCAACCGCTGTGTACTGCAATGTGGCATTCACTGTCTTTTTGTCTCTGCAGATCAGGGTGGACGGTCCTTTGGAGGAGGGAGTTCTGTACGAGACAGTGACTGTGATGAAGGATGCCCGCCCCATCCTCCGGGACATGGCCTTCTCACTGGACAAGAACTCTCTCTATGTCATGTCTGACAATCAGGTGAGGAAACACTGTCATTTTGCTGCTGCTGTCGGTAGAAATGCTGAACGGCGACATGATTGTCCTTCAGCTGGAAGCATGCAAAGTTCAAGCCCATGTGACAGCGAGTGTTTGCTCTGCTGACACGTCCTTGAGTAAAATGGTGTATGCATAGTATGAAATTTGAATAAGTATGCCATTGGGTCAGGAAAAACAAACGCAAAATACGATTTAGCTGTGACAGAATTATTAAGCAGTTCCTGTTTTCTCATTTGTTTCTGTTCATTTCATTAGTGTATTGCATAAAGACAGACAACAGCATTACTATTAGCATCATTACTGTGTACACTTGGAGAAGAAGAATCAAAAACATTCATTTATGTTAAGTGATAAATTAATGCTATTTACTGCCAATCCTACCATATGATTATCTTATCCCCAAGGCTGAAGGAAAGTAATTCTCCGGCATTTGCAAACTATGTCTAGAGTAGCGATTGTTAAATATTCAGGCTGTGTGGAAGAGGATGGACCACTGTTCTAATTACTTATCCATGCGAATCGACTTACAGTGCATGCATCTTTTGTACATGACGCGCACACACTTCCCATTGAAAAGCATTAGCGGCTTTTCTGTGTGGCTGTATCCCCCCTTGTCTGCTCCTCACTTGGCCTGGCATCACAGAGGCGAGCTGTTGTTGTTGTTGTTGGACGATATTCTCTGCACTCATTGGAGATAAGAGTGAACAGTGGTAATCACTTTCAACTCCCATCAAGTGATTATTTTGGCGCGGCTGCATAGCACTGTGAAATGGGATTAGTTTTCTGTGCGGCCAAAAAAAAAAAAAAAAAGCCCCCTATCACTGCTCTCACTTGTCTTTTGACTGCTGGAATGTATTGAGGCAGAGTCACAGGACAGAGAGGCAGAGGGCACTGGGACAATTGGCGTTGTGTTATTTCAGAGTGCTTCCAAACTCTCTGCTTGAAAGCTTGAAAAACAGCCTGAAATCTATAAAAGCATCAAGTTTAAGAGAACAAGGGGTGTCATCTGACAAGTGAGAGAGAATAGAGACAGTGTTACGTTGGGTACTTTCTTCTAAAACAAATCAAGGCGGCTCTTCCTTGTGTGTGATAGACTGGAAGAGACAGGGCATCACTTATTGATGAGCTCTGGTCGTTCAAGGAGAGACACATGCTTCCTTCAAGGAGATAGCCAACTATACAGTATCTTCACTTCGCCTCTAGTGACACATAATAATAAAGCAAAAACCAAATCCAGTTTGGTCAGGCTTTTTCTTTCAATATTAGAGCAGCTTTGGCTTTGTAGCCCCCAGGAGCTCAGAGTAGAGCTTCCTCTTTCTGTCTCTCCATCTTTACTCAGATGGCAAGAGCGACTCTTTTCCCCTCAGACCTTCCTGCAGCCTGGGTGAGCCCCCAGGGAGGGGGCTTCACTCACAGATTTCCCACATTTCCAGTAGATCCCAAGGATGAGAGATTTTTGGATTCCTGGGAGCCAAACAATACAGGAATGATGTGGATTGAGGAGCGAGGCACAGACAGATTTGGCTGAGATCAGCCGACCCTTGTGGAATAACAATGAGCTTCTCTGTCTCCCGCCGAGAGAAACACGCAGGGTTAGCATGATGATGAAGAGCGAGCAGAGGAAAGACAGAATCTGTGTGTGTACATACATGTGTGTGTGTGTGTGTGTGTGTGTGAGTCCACACAAAACTATAATTTCAAAACCATTATTGGTAGGAAAAATATCTTCACAGCAGTTTAATATTTTTCTCACTGTGTGCCTTTAGTTTGATCATTTCTAAGAATAGAAAATTCTCTGTATCCAAACACAAAATAACCCCAGTGAATGTCACTGTCTGCCTGAAATGATGGCTAAGGCTTTAAACCTTAAAGAAGAGGAAAACTGCTGCAGGGGTTTTCCAGGGCAATCTCCCAAAGTGCCACTCTGTAGAATGTAAAATCATCGCTTGAAATCCCACCCATCAACTCCTTTGTTTCTCTCCACCTCTGTCTGCCTATCTTCCTTCCCCTCTCTGTAGGGGACGATATACTGTATATCATGTGTGCAGACAACACTATGGCAAGACACAGTGGACACTGGTGCTATAAACTGAGGCTTCAATCTAGTTAACTGCAGGACATCACAGCCAGGCAGCTTTAAATCCTGATATTGAAGAATTAATTTCCTATTAGGTATCCCACACACATTCAGTTCATTGAGATTAGGGAGTAAGACTTCGACATCAAAGACTGCTGAGGACTTGTAAATAAGCATCTTCTCCCACTGCCACAGTCAGCTGATACTTCTTGATGTGTGTCATGTTCATTCCTGTTGGATTTCATTCATATGGCTATTTGTCTTTGCTGCATTTGCAAAACAAGTGTTTACACAAAGTTCGACATACAGTATTTGTAATTTTGCATGACTTCTGGACTATCTTTCACAAGTGTACGTTCAGCCCAGTGACCAAAAGAAAATGTTGCCTTTTTGTCACTGAAGCTCTACTTTACTACTCACCTCTCCATTTTAGGGTAAATGGAGGTTTGGGTGAATGGCAGTCATACAAAATTCAGGAGACGCAAGTTTCCACCCTAAGTGCTTTGGTAGGGTTAATGAAGGGTTACAGTTTGGCTTAATTATTAACTCATACACTGTGAGCCCTGATGTTTTCCTTAACCCATGCAGCCAGTAGCATAACCTAATGACAAAATGTTGAATAATGCTGTTGTTTCTGCAAGGCAGTTGGTGTTACGGCCTTATTCTCTTCCCTCAAAATGGCAAAAATACCATGTAATGTAAAGGTTCATTAGGTGGTGGTAAGTTACTCTATTGCAGTGGTTCCCAACCTTTTTTGATTTGAGACCCTATTTTAACATCACAAATTTCTGGCGACCCCAGACATTCAAAACTGAAATGTTTTTTTGCTAAAATCAATTGATTTTAATCATGTAACAGTTTCCTATACTATGTTGCAAATAAACGTTAATTTTAGACAACATATAGGCTATATAAATTATAAAATGCACCTTTTTGGTGTCTGCTTCCCAGTTTCTCTTGGAGATGTCTTAGTGGGGCCAGGCAGGCGAAGAAATCTTTCCAATCTCTTTTCGGTCTGGTTTTCTGACTGTGACTGTGTCTGGCAGTTTGAAGCATAGTAACGCACATGGTCACATGATCGGGTCAATCAAGATATGCCCTTTCAGATATTATATCCTGCATTTTATTTGAACTTCATTTTTATTAAGAAAAGTGTGTGGTGTTTTAATTATAATGAAATATATACTGAATCATTAAAAATATTTTTTTTATATTTTTTTTAATCAATTACTAGAAATTTCAGGTGACCCCATTTGAATTTCAGGTGACCCCATGTGGGGTCGTGGTCCCAATTTAGAAAAACACTGCTCTACAGGCTGTATCAGAAAAAAATAGACTCTCAGAAAAAACAACATAAAACCAAAATGCAAAGACATTTTGAAAATCTGGTCATATGTGTTTATTGACCATATAATTCTCCTTTGATTGACACCAGTGTCCTGGGTCAGTTTTCATGCTTCAGTGAACAACGCTAATTTGAATTGTGCCAAATAAAAGTCTGTTGCACTTGGAAGTATAAGGGTTAATATAAGATCTGTCACTATGGATGACAAGTTCCATTGGTCTTTTACTTGCATACATAAAACAGGAAAAAAATAAATACATATTAACCCGCTACCATCCATATAAAGATTTCACACATCGGAGAGAAACTGAAAATTAAGAGCAAAATTTGCTCAGTGAGTCCAGATTCGGGTTTTACACTTCAGGATTTGAACTGAAGGCACACCCTTCCGTTAGTCGAAGGATTCCAGCAGGTTTAGTCTTCCACCTGGGCCCTGTTCCTTGCCACACAAATTTGTGCCCCCCTCAACATATCTGCGACGGCACGCCTAATCCTGTCCCTGTTCTGCCTCAGGAGTTCCACTTCAGCTGTGATGACGCAATGAATTACGTATGCTGACTGAAATGTTTCAAATTTCAAATGATCAGCTCAAAACAAACGTAAAGAATCCTCACTAACAGCATTAACCCCTTGTGTTTGGTGTGATAGACTCAAATCTGTCATTAATGTGAAACCTTTGTATCGATGGTAGGGGGTAAACATGGAACTGTTTTTCCCTGTTTTATATATGCAAGTAAAAGACTAATGGAACTTGTCATCCATGGCGACAGATCTCATATTAACCCTTATACTTCCATGCGCACAAGACTTTTATTTTGCACAATTCAAATTAGCGTTGTTCACTGAAGCATGAAAACTGACCCAGGACACTGGTGTCAATCAAGGGACAATTATATGGTCAATAAACACATATGACCAGATTTTCAACATGTCTTCACATTTTGGTTTTACGTTGTTTTTTTCCAAGAGTACTATTTTCTGATATACCCTGTATATAAGAATGAGTGAAGGGAAGCAGACTAACTTTATAGGACATTTTCACTTCACTTTACAATACAGCAGACCCTCCCTAAGTCCTGACTCTAAGGTGTTTGTTAGAGCCAATCAGAGATGACTACAGAACCAATCAGAATCTAGACAGACATACTGAGGTAAATGTATAGGGAACACAGAAGCAGATCCATCCATTGCAATTAAACCAGTTTGAAAGATTTTTACTGTATAAGTACAAACATGTATGAGAGACAGTGCATAAATAGTAGAAAAACCCTCTGTGATGTAAACTATTGGTTTGTGAAGTGCAATTTTGAAGTGTAAGGATGCACAATATGGCCGCCGCCATGTTGGTTTTATGGAAATAAGTGGGCACATTTAGAGAAAAGCGTGGGATGAAACTGGAACTGTGCTTCTCTGTGACAACTTGAGGGGTAAATGAACTATTCAGACCAAAAACATTTTTCTGATCAAGTCCCCTAGTGGACTTACAACTTGCTGCAGAGTTGGATATTTCTGCATCAGCTTCACTCGAGGATGGTGTTTGATATGTGCATGGTTCAGACTCCAAGTGTATTTAATACTTAACCCATAAGGACCCAGTGTGAGTTTTGTGTCTGTTCCAAAATGAATTTTTCTCTCTATTTAACCTTTCCTAAGTGATTTATCACCATTTATTATAATGTTATCCTCTGAATTTTGCATTTTTCCAGTGAAAATCATCTATTTTTCTATATTTAATTGACTGATCATGAAGATGTTCATAAAAGCTCAGAATGAAGTCAGAGGTTATTGTATCAAAACAGAAAAAACTGAAGAAAAGGTGACTTTTTCAGTAAAATATAGCATTAACTGAACATAAACCAAGTATGTCCATCCACCATCATTGATCCAACTCCATGGGTTTTACTGGTAAATCAATGTCACAGAAGATGTCGGTGTTTCCACGGTAACTACGGAGCCTATGAATGTCCAAATGGGTCATATCTGATGACCATGAAAAGATGACAAACTGCATTTTACACCAATTATTTACATGTATTGATAGGATTAGTGGATCAACAGTTTAGATCAGTAGGTGCTTTTGGTCAGTGGTGAATGTTTGGGTCTTTATGGATTAAACTACATTACATGTCTCGGATACATGCAAATCAAAAACATGAATTAAACTAGAAGCACTCGGAGAGCGCAGACCTCCGCCAAGGCTGATCAGTGGGCCCCCCCGTGGGCCCCCCCGCCCCCGAATACCACCAAAATTTAATCATTTCTTCCTTATCCCATTTCCAACAAACCCTGAAAATTTCATCCAAATCTGTCCATAACTTTTTGAGTTATGTTGCACACTAACGATCAGTGCCCCCCCCGTGGGCCCCCCAACCCCCGATCACCACCAAAATTTAATCATTTCTTCCTTATCCCATTTCCAACAAACCCTGAAAATTTCATCCAAATCTGTCCATAACTTTTTGAGTTATGTTGCACACTAACGGACAGACAAACAAACAGACAGACAAACAAACAAACAAACCCTGGCAAAAACATAACCTCCTTGGCGGAGGTAATGAATCAGTTTGACATTTGAACCTTATAACCATGAGCAATTACAACACTAATTTACTGTTATAGATGTATTGAGAAATGCTGATTTGAAATGTGTTTTTGGTTTTAAAAAATCTGATAATATTTGGTTTGGAGAACCACACAATGGCAGCATTTTCTGGTTGCATTCTCTTTTGGTGAATCGTTCACTGAGGCAAAGTCATACAAGTGTCCGTGAACTCAGTTTAAATGAGTAAAATCACACATTTTTGTGGTATGTGATTCAGTCTGCTGAAATCAAACTCAAATGAAACACATTGAAATTGGCTAAAATTTACTTAGGGGGTCAAATGTGTGGCCATCTTTGTAAAAAAAAAAAAGTTGTAAGAAATGCATAGAACTGTGTTGAAATAATGCTAATACATTTGTGCACAGACTACTGATATTATTTGACAGTGGAAGCTCTATTTTCAGAAATATTGGATTATGAATAGCACGTGTATGTGAAAACTTTTGCTGGTGGACGGACGTGACATTACCCATGATGCTCTGGTCAGTACCAGTACTTTATTAGTAATAAACTTATATACTTACTATTGCTAATTCTCCTCTTATTCATAAATGTTAGTATTGTGGATCTAAAACAATAACAGCTGACACAAAAACACAAAATGTGGCAGTGGACGGATGTGACATGGTTGTTACAGATCCCATCATACTGATGCTCTGCAGCCATGTCACCGTTTCCACAAATGATTCCTGTGCAAAAACTAGGATCAGAATTGTTTATTGTATAGTTTATCATCATACTAAAGAGTAAATAACAATATAGAATCATTATTTCTTTATAAAAATGCTTATTATTAGAAAACTGTTGATTTAAAAAGTGACGTGTGACATTCTTAATGTATGTATTGGCGTAACATAAGCAGGATGGATCAGCACCATACTCCATATTGCAACCTGTAAAAATAAAACATGTGATATGTAGGATAGAATCTTGTAAGAAAAACTGGGTAATCTAAAAGAATAGAATATTTGTTTTTCAGGCAAATTCAGTTCAAATATAACTTGGCCATTTGTGACATGAAAATATAGCATTAATTGTGATGAAATTGGACATTTTTGACCTGAAAACATAGTTCATATGACCATCAACATGTTGCAACAGAACTGAAATCCTGTAAATTTGCATAACTTGCATTTACCAACACAAAGTTCCTTTGGGGATTCACTTAGATTGATTTCTTATGCACAAAGACATAAATAAGACCTCTAAGCAAATTTTAGCCAAAACACAAAGAGGTTTTTACTTTGGACTTAAGGCAATTACCTGTACAATTTGGTAAAAAAACAATATAATCAAATCAAAATATACTAATTCATCATAAGCTCCTTTAGTGCATGTCTTTCTCAGTTCAGATACTAACTGCCAGAAATGTATTTCTGGTTTAAAAAAAAATCTGATTATATTTGGTTTCTAGAACCACACAATGGCAGGATTTTCTGGTCACATTCTCTTTTGGTGAATCGTTCACTGAGGCAAAGTTATACAAGTGTCCGTGAACTCAGTTTAAATGAGTAAAATCACACATTTTTGTGGTATGTGATTCAATCTACTGAAATGAAACTCAAATGAAACACATTCAAATACAAAGAGGTTTTTACTTCAGACTTAAGGCAATTACCCGTACAATTTGGTAAAAAAGAATATAATCAAATCAAAATATACTAATTCATCATAAGCTCCTTTAGTGCATGTCTTGTTCAGTCCAGAAACTAACTGCTCTTACTGCTGCAGTCGTCATATGATGGCTGTGGATTTATCCAGAGCCCGTCGAAGGATACAGAATGACAGCAGCGAAAAGGTCTAAAAGCCAGTACGCTCATCTGACAGCACTCATAAGGTTCCAGCAAATCCGGATGAAAGAGTTAATGTGATAGCAAACTAGGAAGATGATAAGGTTGAGCATTAGTGTAAGGCCATTACAGATGTTGTGAGAAGATAAAGATTCTATAATTCCCAAAGCTGGAAAAGTTGACGTGATTATCCGGCCCCGCCATGTTTCTCACCACAAAGCTGAGAAACATTCAGAACTTGCCAGACTGAGATTTCATTCTCTCGGGAGCAGAGGATTTTTATAGTTTTTTTTGTGTTTGTTTTAAATAATCAGTTTCTCCTGAAGAAATTATCTCAGTGGAAAAGACAAACAAAGGCTTGATGAGAAATACTAAATACTGCGTCTGGTGATGAATGATTTATGAAGCACCCAGAGTGTATGAAATACTACTTCAGCTCTACAAAAGCAATAGTTTTACTTTCACATTGTACATGTAGTCAAAACAGAAGTGGAAAAGAAAGCTAAATTTTCTGCTCCCACAGCTCGGAACAAATCACAGAAGGAGCTAAAAATAGGACCAATGGCCCTGTATCTCACACTATAACAAGATGAATTTGTGAAGTTGTCAGGTTCTGGTGCTATATTAGAGTCCTGTGGTCTTGATGCAGGAGATCAATCTCCCAATAGAAGTAGATGGTACTTTCACTGGAGGAGAACTCAACTAATTAAACAAGTCGGCCATGGCTCAGTTGGTAGAGTGGGTCGTCTAATAAGTTGGCGGTTTGAATCCTGCTCTGTCCTACTCATGTGCCGTTGTGTCCTTGGGCAAGACACTTCACCCTCCTTCCCTCCAGTGCTGCTACTCACACTGGTGTATGAATGCATGTGAATGTTCGGTGGTGGTTGGAGGGGCCATGGCGTGAATTGGCAGCCACACTTCCATCAGTCTGCCCCAGGGTAGCTGTGGCTACAAATGTAGTTTACCACCACCAGAGAGAGAAAGTGAGAGCGAATGAATAATGGATCCACTGTATGCGCTTTGAGTATGCATTCATAGAAAAGCGCTATATAAATCTAATCCATTATTATTATTATTATTACAAGTCCATATATGACTTCCTATATTGATCGGTTAAAATTTACTTAGGGGGTCAAATGAGTGGCCATTTTTGTCAAAAAAAAAATAAGTTGTAAGAAATGCATGGAACTGTGTTGAAATAATGATAATCCATTTGTGCACAGACTACTGATATTATTTGACAGTGGAAGCTCTATTTTCAGAAATACTGGATTTGGAATAGCACGTGTATGTGAAAACTTTTGCTGGTGGACGGACGTAACATTACCCATGATGCTCTGGTCAGTACCAGTACTTTATTAGTAATAAACTTATATACTTACTATTGCTATTTCTCCTCTTATTCATAAATGTTAGTATTGTGGATCTAAAACAATAACAGCTGACACAAAAACACAAAATGTGGCAGTGGACAGATGTGACATGGTTGTTACAGATCCCATCATACTGATGCTCAGCAGCCATGTCACCGTTTCCACAAATGATCCCTGTGCAAAAACTAGGATCAGAATTATTTGTTGTCTAGTTTATCATCATACTAAAGAGTAAATAACAATATAGAAATTTTATTTCTTTATAAAAATGCTTATTATTAAAAAACTGTTGATTTAAAATCTGATGTGTGACATTCTTAATGTATGTATTGGCGTAACATAAGCAGGATGGATCAGCACCATACTCCATATTGCAACTTGTACAAATGAAACATGTGATATGTAGGATAGAATCCTCTAAGAAAAATTGGGTAATCTAAAAGAATAGAAAATTTGTTTTTCAGGTAAATTCAGTTCAAATATAACTTGGCAAATTGTGACATGAAAATATAGCATTAATTGTGATGAAATTGGGCATTTTTGACCTGAAAATATAGTTCGTATGACCATCAACATGTTGCAACAGAACTGAAATCCTGTAAATTTGCAAAACTTGCATTTACCAACACAAAGTTTCTTTGGGGATTCAGTTACATTGATTTCTTATGCACAAAGACATAAATAAGACCTCTAAGCAAATTTTAGCCATTTCCATTATATAAGCCATCAAAATATGGTCCATTATAAAGGTACATTTTTGATAATTAAAATTTTGCCTAAAAAAACAAACTTGGCCAACGAAAGCTATCTAAACATTTGAAATGAATCTGACCAGTAGTTTAATGAGAGAAGACTTGAAGAAATTGCTAACAAAGACAACGACGAAGATGACAACGAAAATGACACCGGACACAGCGCCTTTACAATAGCTTGTGACCTATTAGCTGCTGAGCTAAAAATGAAGGAGCTGGTCCCTGTTAATGCGTTCAAAGTCATTTCAAATGAATGGGAAAATACTACATCTGGATGCGGATGTTTTTTCTATTTGACTGAATCCGGTTCTTCTTTGAGATGCTTTTAAGAGTGCCATATATGTATATTATTAGTAGGGCATTAGTGACTTCAGATTTTTTCAGATCGACTTATTTGTCAATATAGTCGAAGTTGAGTTGACTAGTCGATGACATTATCACATTGACAGTGGATGAACAACGCAGACACACAGCTGTTCAACAATGAGCGACTTGTACTAACGTTCACCGGAACATTAACAATGTACAGTAAAGAGCAGAATAAAAAACTGGAACGACACAAGCATCAACAGTCCTTCTCAGGCATTTAACCAAACAAAACAGAGGCTAACACCTTGAATTTTCTTTTAAATTTAAGTGAACAACATGAAGTGGGAAAAGGTTAAGACGGCGGCAGCCAAGATACACAGCATGTTAGAGAAAAGAGCGCATTGTCTTCATGAAATAAATGAACAGAATGATCCAAACACACCAAACCCAAATTATTATTCAATTTTGGTCATATTTGGATGGTTCACAGAAGATTACTTAGACAATAGTTTTTATAGATCACAATCTGTTTAGTAACCTTACCAAGTCATCTTTTTTCTTCAGTCTTGGCCTTGAGCTAGTGATGTGCGGGTTGTTTTTTTTTTTTTTTTTTTTTTTTTTAAACCCACTTTTATGGAATTATTTGACCCACCCCACAAATAAAGTGACATTTTTTGGACTCCTACCAACCCGACCTGAGTCCACTGATCATGCATCACTACCTTGCGATCCATGTTTTCATGTAGAAAGATAAGAGTATCGAGATACGCTGAATGAAGGCTCGCACGCTGTCGGGTGATGGAAGGGCGAGAGAGAATAACACACGACTAGTCGACTCCTCCAAAATAACGTCGACTTGTGCCGCAGACGTCCACGCATCGACAAACTGGCTTTTCTGTTAATGCCCTAATTATTATTATAGTGGTTTATGCACGTTTTTAATATGGATGTATGGCTGAAATTTTCTACAACTTCAGCTGCTGGTGTCTATGCCAGGACACTTGCAAAAGAGATTTTTAATCTTAACAAGCCTTTATCCTGGTAAAATAAAGGTAAATAAATAAATGAATGTAATATTCAAAGGTTACAAGGTATAGGCATTGGGGCAATGTAAAGGGGGGGTAAACATGACAAATTCATGGGGCCCAGCATTCCCAGGGGGCCCAGTTGATATAGGTCAGAAGTTGTGAAAATTTCGTGTAAGCTCTGCTGTAAAAGAAAGGCATAGAAGCCGGAAGTCGGACGTCCAAAGTTAAGTTTTCTTTCGTTTTCACACCAGTTGTGGTTGTTACGGCACTCAGGGGCACCGCTACCAATTATGGGCCCCATGAAAGCATAATCAGAAATTTACCATCTTATCAATCTGTTGGAACAGGGGGCTATGTTCGTGGGGGTACGGTTCATGAATAATGTCACTTGCGCTAGCGTGAAAACAAAAACGAAACTTAACAACCTTTCACCGTTCACCTCCTGACTTCTACACCTCTGTTCTACAGCGGATCTTACATGAAATTTTAACAACTTCTATACTCAGTGCCAATGAAAACACAACACTTGAAGATTCTTATGTTTTTTTTTAAATCGATGAGGATTTTTATTCCATAAACTCTTTGGAATTAATCATAGGCCATTTCTATACAGTAAAAATAAAAAAATCACATCCAAATTTGTTGACAAAAAATAAGGATAAAGACAGAAACTCAAGAACCCCCAAAACCAAAAGTCACAAAGCGGTCCCGGAGGTGCTGCAGCTCAATGTAGCGATCCTGCTGTGGCGTGGTCACACGTGCTCGTCCAGGGCGAGGTCTGTCTGCAGTTGAGCCAGTTTCTTCATGCCTCTGTTGCATCCTGACTATGGTGGACACATTGCATCCAAAACGGTGCGCCACCTGCCGAGCAGAGATTCCGGCCTCCAGGAGCCCCATAGCATGGCATCTTTGGTCACGTGTCAGTCTAGGCATCGCTGAGTTATTGCAAAAGATTTTCATGCTTTTCAGCTTGCCTTTATATATAGAACATGACCACTCCTTAACCCTTTCATGCACTGTCCACTCCAGTGGACAGTCCTTCTCCAGCTGTTCTCTTGTATATTAATGGGTTTTGTTGTTTTAGTTCCATATCAGCCAACACAGTGGACGCCTGTGCACCATCCCATACACTGTAATTCAGATCATTACTGTAACTTTACTGTTCTTGATAAACCTGATCTGCACTAACATGTTTGAGTGTAAATCAATTGTTATTTGTTAGACAAGAAGGTTTTTTTTTGCGTATTATCTCCATGAAGTGAGTAATTACTAGCATTAGAATATGTTAAACTGTGAGAAGACATCAGATTAGCAGCATTAAAAATGTTTTTATTTCATTGTTTTCATATCACTTTCTGATATTGGGTTTTAAACACATGTTTCTTTACTTCAAAAATGAAATGCATGGATATTTTTGTAACTCCATAGAAAAAAAAACTTGATCGCATTGTTTTTTTCATGGCTAAACAGTGAAGGAAAAAATCTTGACTAAGGTTCTCATAATTCGTGCATGAAAGGGTTAACTGACCACAATTCCTTAAGTTGAGCAGTTCATTGCTGAGCAATGAGAAAAACAAGTCTTATGAATGCAGACAAGTTCATTCAAGCGTGACAATAGCTCAACCCGTCTCAGGTTGTTAAGAAATTGTCTGGGATTATCTTATACAGGTGAAACTTAAACATATTGATGCAGCTCAGGAACAATAAAACACATTCAAGTGTTGTGTTTTCATTGGCACTGAGTATATATCCACTGGGCCCCCTGCACTGCTCTGTGGGCCCCCCACAAACACTGGGCCCCATGAATTTATCATGTCCCCTCCCCCCCCCCATTGGTGCGCCAGACAGCACATACGAAACGCACAGAGTTCTAACACTACGTGCATACACCCCCCACCCCATCCCACCCCGCTCCAATGACAGATTTACAGATAATTTATTTTCTGAAGGGCCCACAACGTTTACCTTCCATGGGGTCCAAAATTGGTAGCGGTGCCCTAGTATATGCAAGGATATACTGCACTCCAATATGTAAGGATGCAGTTTATTATGTTAAACGTGCCTAATATATGCAGGTAAATGATGTCGGTAGCATGTAAAAACAGCAGACGTTCAGCCTGTATCATTTTGGGACCCTGAACTTTGAGTTTACAGACACGTATCTTGATCTTATTTGGATTCAACATGGAGCTTTCCTGCACAGGTCAGCTCCACTAAACAAATCAGCGCTGATGTCCGGGCAGCAGAAAAGCAGAAGATCCATAGCTTTCCCCTTGTAAAGGTCACGCTACCTAACGGCCACAGACCAACTTTGTTAGTTTAGAGAGCTTCAGTCCACAACAATTCATGGATTATTCCTTCTGTGTCAGATATGGACTTAAAGCCCTCAGCCCCTCCTGCACTACAAAATCATTTTGCTAATGGAATGCACCGAATGGGTTCTGAACTGCTGGAAAAAAGAGAGAAAGTTATTTCGTAGGGAGCAGCAGATAATCCATTTTGCCAACACAGACCTGAGAGAGCGCCCACTTATGCTATCAAGAGCACCGGAGACACTCTAATCCATAATCCACTCTTCATTTGTGATTGCTTACATCAGGAAATTGCTTGCATCATACGTCCAGACCCAGAATAATAACCAAGTATAAAATAGCCGAGCTTGTGCTGCAGCTCCAACCTGGTTTTGTATGCAGGGGTGGTGCTGGCCGTATGACAGCGGCAACTCTCACAGCAGCTAATGGAGAGCTTATGCTTTCCCAGACATTCATGCATGATAGTGGTGGTAGTGTGTGTGTGTGTGTGTGTGTGTGTGTGTGTGTGTGTGTGTGTGCTGTTCTTACTTGCGTGTATACCTGTGTGTGTGGCGTAGCGATAGCAGCGCAAAACCTATACTATATCCTCACAGAGTAATTACTACAGCAACAGTCCACCAATCATCATGCTGTAGTAGTGCAAGAGCAGTCTTTACCAAATGTTATAAAGTAAAGTTGAATACAAATATTGCTGCAGAAATTCTTCTAAAATAGCTGTGGTGTCATTTTAAGTACTTCCTGACATTTTAGGGGGGAAAAAATCTGACAATTCCTCTTGTGGGCAGAACCACAATACTGCATGTGGCAAATCTGTGTTAGCAGCAAGAAGTAAAAAACAGCTTGTTTTCCTCTGGGATATTCTACACTGTGTACTATGATGAGGCTTCTGTATATTGCAGAATAGACAACATGATGAAATGTACTCTGGTCTGTCCTCATCAGAACTGCTCATTATTTCATCAGAATGTTTCAGTTGCACGGCTTCATTGACCTTATTTCCACTCCATGGCAGCCATTTTTAACCTTTGTCACAGTGAGGGTTGTAAATTTCAAAACATTTATATACATGTACTCACATCTTCCTCTGTCTCTATGTTTGATGTAACCTCAATATATGATTATACAAGTGTGATAGAAGGTATATGTTATCATTTGTAGATATGAGTGCTTCTATGAAACTGTTAGCTAAAAAAATTCAAACTAAATGTAGACTAATGTTATGAAGCAAGTTTGGAAGCACTTTGGGTCTATTTTAAAAATAGATACTAAGATAAAAGAGAAACTATTCTTCAGATAAAACACGTTTTTATATTATTTTTACATTATAGTTAATACAAAAATCTGCATGTAACACAGTCAAAAGGACACGAAAATTACACGCTACTACTTTTTTTTAATATCTCTTTATTCTCTCACAAGTACATTTTGGGAATTGAACTAATTATGCAAAGTAGAGTGTTTCACAAAAATGACCACTGTTGCAAAATCATTCACGATTTATTTGTGTTTAAATGGGCAGGTTCTATATGTAAGTGGACACGATGGGTTACATAAAAAACCTGGAATGAGACTGAGATTCATAAAAAACCCGCATGTCTGAATTAGAAAAACCACTAGGATCATCAAATACAACACAGTGTCTTTATTTAGAGCACTATATAAGACCATTTTAAGCCATGTTTTCCAGATCAAATGCACTGACACCTAGGTAGCTTTTCATGTCCCAATTTTGATCCTATTTTGGCCTCAATATTTTATTAAAAATTCATTAATTTTGGGATGGCTCAGACCAAGAGTATTTTTTTTTTTTTTTGCATTTATCTGAGATCATCATTAGGTACATCCTGGGGGGAAATATGTCTAAATTTCTCTTTTATTAGCAGGTCTAAAAAGCTGGCAAAGTGCCAGGTACCAAAATGTACCCGGTTCATTAGAAGCACCCATATAACTTAATTATATACTGTTAGACTGTATGTGAAATCAAATTATCTTTCTATTTTGTTATGCAACAACAACAACAAAAAATCTACACACCAAGTCCTGAAACCCTGTGTAATGAAGTATAGAGTAAAAAAAGCAATGCTTATTTTCAGCTTTTAAAAAATCTGAGTTTTTAGTGTCCAACAAGCCTCTTTATGTATTAATTAAACTACTGGGATTTTAATTTCAAAGTTTGGACTTAAGTTACATTATGCTATCAAACGGGTGATCTGGAAACCGTAAATACAACAACAGCGTGAGAGTAGAAAAAAAGTACTTATGTAACTGCAACTCCTGTGGATTTAAAGTCCGTCTGATCCTTTAAGTAGATATACTGCATTTATTTATGTATCATGGTGAATTTGTCATGTTTTCATGTTCAGAGAAGGGGTCGGATTATCGGCCTGGCTGATGTGGCACTTAAACACCACCGTCTATTTCCCATGCATTTATAATCCTTTCAATGTGGAAACTGACAATCAATATTGTTGAAATACTGTTGAAAATGAAAAGCACTCAACCTCTAATGCACAGGTGTCGAACATGCGGCCCAGGGGCCAAATCCGGCTCGCGGGATGAATTTGTGAAATGCAAAGGTTAAACTGAAGATATGAACAATCAATGGTGTCAAAATCATTTTATTTCAGGTTCCACATACAGACACATACAGTCCAATTAGATTTCAAGTGGGTCAGAACCAGTAAAATATTATCATAATAACCTATAAATAATGACAACCCCAAATTTTCTGTTTTTTTGCTGTAAAAAAGTAAAATTGCATGACTGTTTATATTACCAAACTATACTTTTATTTAAAAAAAAATGTGAATAACGTGAACAAATATGAAAAAACATAAATGTCTTAAGAAAAGTAAATGCAATTTTACCAATACTCTGCCTGTTACTAAATGCTTAGTGTGATTGTAACGCACATGTGTAAATGATAAACTGATAAACTGAGGCAGAATATTGTTAAAATTGCTCTTGTTTTTCTTAAGACAATTCAAGATGTTCATGTTATTCAGATTTTTAAGGAAACTTTGTAGATGTAAACCTGATCATAATATAATTTTACTTTTTTCACTGTTATTATTTTACTGGTCCGGCCCACTTCAGATCGGATTGGGAGGATGTGGCCCCTGAACTAAAATGAGTTTGACAGCCCTGCTCTAATGCAATACAATTTAGAATTGAATTTAGCCACAAAATGTAGCTCAGATGGCATGCATAAAACCAAAAAAAGTTGTGTCTCTATAGCAGGGGTGTCAAATTCATTTTAGTTCAAGGGCCACATTCAGTCTAATATGATATGAAGTGGGCTGAACCAGTAAAATAATATAAATAATAGGTTAAGAACTTATAAATAATGTCAACTCCAAAGTTTTCTCTATGTTTTTGAGTGAAAAAAGTAAAATTCCGCAGCGAAAATGTTCACATCTACGAATTGTATTGAACATAACATGAACAAATATGAACAACCTGAAAATTCTTAAGAAAAATAAGTGCAATTTTTACAATATTACGCCTTAGTTTATCATTTATACATGTGCATTACAAAGTACAGATCACAGTGGATCTACAAATACACAAAATATTTAGAAACATGCAGGATATTGGTAAAATTCTACATATGTCTCTTAAGAAATTTCATATTGTTCGTATTTGTTTAGGTTCTTCACATTTTTTCTAAAAGGATAGTCTGTAAATATAAACATTTTTGTGTAATTTTACTGTTTTTTACACACACAAAAAAGAAAAATTTGCGTTTTTCATCATTTATAGGTTGTTATGATTGTATTTTACTGGTCGGACCCACTTCAGATTGAATTCACCTAAAATGATTTTCACATCTTTGATTGTTTATATCGTCATTATAATTTTTGCATTTCACAAATTCATCCAAGGGGCCGGACTGGAACCTTTGGGGGGCCGGTTTTGGCCCCCGGGCTGCATGTTTGACACCTGTGCTCTATAGTCTCCTGGTCCACACTTACCATCATTTTATTCCTTTGTTTTTAGGTGGCTCAGGTTCCTGTGGAGGCCTGTGAACAATATGGCACATGTGCTGAGTGTTTAAGCTCTGGGGATCCGCACTGTGGCTGGTGCGTCCTGTTTAACATGTAAGTCTACTCTGCTCTACTCCACACACATAAACACATTACATGCTCAGGATTAGAACCACAACATCACTGTTTCCCAAACAGCTGGGAGAAGCTTTAAATAGTTCTAAGCATGTGATCATATGATGTGTGCAGTTTGATATAACAGATTTATTGTGCTCTCCGGAGTCCTCCATTATGAACAGCTGGTGGCACAAACAGAAAACCAGGAAGTGGTTGTTGGACAGCATGACCTCTCATAAGTAGCGCTATTTAGGACAACAGAAACTGCATGGCCACCAGATATTTATTGTCTGTGAGGCGAGAGGATGACTGGTGTTAATGGAGGGGGAGAGATTAGCTGGCAGTCTCAGCAGGTCTACCAACTGGACCTCTTCATACCAGGGGAACATTTTGGACCTGACGGAGCAAGCTTATCTCCTCCATCTTAATTATCTGACCCGCAGGTTAGCTTGCATAATACCTCGATGTGGAGCAAAGGGGATTCGGGAGATTAAAACCCTGTGTTTCTGAACCAGCCGCTGGGTTTGAAGCTGACCTCAGCCAGGGATTTAACGGCGTCTCATCATATGACGTCTGCATTTTAGACAGCAATATCTTGATGATGATCAGCATTATTTAAATTACAGTTCTCAAAGCATTAGGGGAGTGAGAAAAAAAAAAATGTTTTGTTTTAATCTAAATTACCTCATTAAACAGTTGTTTTTTCCTGAGTTTTCCTGAGTGCTGACTTTCTCCCCAAGTCCCATTACGCTGTTTATTTAAATTAATGCCTTACACTTATCAGTAAATAGATAGGCTGCTGTTCCCTAAAGTAACCCAAAGTGAGTCATGATGCCTCACATTGTAGAATGAGCCCACTTTATTTTACTGTCTATTAAGTCCAGATGAAAGTCTTTTTTTTTTTCGGGCTCTGAAAGATTCCCTCAGACTTTCATGTAGACTACTTTCAGGATCACAATTTCCCACCCCTGGCAAGGTGCATTAAAGCATCTGTCTGACAGTGCTTGTGCATGGGGGGGAAGCGTTGCTCAACATGTAAAAAAACCATGAAGGAAAAGGGAACAAATGGCCCCATCAGACAAAACACGCTAAATAAAAGAGGCAAAATAAAAGGCTATGAAAGGCAGCCCTAGATGAAAAGCTTTCTTCTTTCTTTTTGGAGGCACTTCAGCTGATGAACGGTCAGAAGGTGGCTGTCTATATACGGCTCTGGTCTGCCTGAAGGAGCCTAGCCAGCAACAGCTGTCACCGCTTTTCCATTTCGCCTTTATATTGTGTTGTAATTACAGCAGAGGCCTCGGCGCTCTTTGAGCTCTCTCAGGAGGTGCCACCCCCTCAGCAGTATCTGAGAGTGTATTAAGCACTGCCTCCCCTTGCCATGCACATTACCCATGTGGAGGGAAGAGAAGATAGTGCGCAGCAAAAATACCCTGAATCTGCTCTTAGTTCTTAACAAGAGGTCAGAGACTCTCATTCTCATTTAATGTAGTGTTTATGTTTAAATCATATCTGTTACGGACCAAACCTGCAAAGATGTGATCTCACTTCTACAACACCACATACACAGGGTGGGGAAGCAAAATTTACAATGAACATTTAGTTGTTTTTTCTCAGCAGGCACTACGTCAATTGTTTTGAAACCAAACATATATTGATGCCATAATCATACCTAACACTATTATCCATACCTTTTCAGAAACTTTTGCCCATATGAGTAATCAGGAAAGCAAACGTCAAAGAGTGTGTGATTTGCTGAATGCACTCGTCACACCAAAGGAGATTTCAAAAATAGTCGGAGTGTCCATAAAGACTGTTTATAATGTAAAGAAGAGAATGACTATGAGCAAAACTATTACGAGAAAATCTGGAAGTGGAGGAAGCAACAAAAAACGTACCAAAGCTTTTATTAAAGTTCTCAAATCCAAAATCCTAAAGGATCCAACCAAATCCATGAGAAAAATGGCAATTGAACTTGAGGTAGACAACAAGACCATTAGAAATGCAGTAAAATATGATTTGAAGTTCAAATCTTACACAAGAACACCAAAACACTTGTTGACAACAGCAACAAATCCAACTTTAGCAATTTTTGGGAATCATGTTTATGGCCGCCTTCTAGCCCAGATCTAAACCCTCTGGATTCTGCTATTTGGGGCGTTTTAGAACATGCTACCATTAGAACATCACACAGCAATGTCGACTTTCTTAAAGATACTATTAAAGAAGAATGGGAGAAGTTGTCACCCGAATATTTGAGGAACACTTGCGCAAGTTTCAGGAAGCGTGTGAAGGCAGTTATTGAGAAAGAAGGAGGACACATAGAATAAAAACATTTTCTATTATGTCAATTTTCTTGTGGCAAATAAATTCTCATGACTTTCAATAAACTAATTGGTCATACACTGTCTTTCAATCCCTGCCTCAAAATATTGCAAATTTTGCTTCCCCACCCTGTATAGTATTAGTATCTTTATAGCTCCATTCAAAGTTAACCCTCAACAAAACCTCCAGACATGTGAAATGGGAAAAAAAAAAAAAAAAAGAAAAAAAAACTTTCAGACTCTATTCTGCTTCTTTCCATGTCGCTAAACGTACTTTAATTTGCACTTCTCTTATACAAGATTATTTTAAGGTCACACTCTAAAGCCATCCCATTCACTACTTTCTTTTAATTGCCTTTTGGGATCTAGGACTGAAGCTTATTCCACTGTGGCACTCAGTGTAATTGGCTCTGCAGAAACCAGCAGTAAAAATGTTAAATGAATAATCTGACCAAGCATCTATGATTGAAATGTGTAGGGCGTCATGTGTACACAAACACAGTAACACAAACGCCCACAAACCTTAACTGGGTAAAAAAAAGTTAAACTATTACAGTTCTACTACAATGTAAATAATATTTAATTTAAATTCTAATTCTATATTTATATAAATATTTATATAAATACCACAATTTCTAATTTTTCTCTTTATATTTCATTTTTTACTCATTTGTGGTTTCTCTACCTGTCTTTTTCTCTGCACTTGCTTGTTGTATGTTGCTGCTGTTAAAGGTGCAGGAGACGTTCGTGACCAATTTTTCATCAGATCTGTAAAACCTCAGTCATAGCCTAAGTATCATGAATCTGTAAGTCTTTCTGTGATTACTCACCTGAATCTCTTGAATTCAGCTGAACAATTTCAAAGTGCCATCCACCATAAACAAACTGTGCATTTACATCCAGAGCCGGGACGTCACTCGGGCATCTTCGGAATTTTGTCGCGACGTGCATTGTGGGAAACGGAGGCTCGTGCAGCCACCTGACAACGGCAGCTGCTAAAGACACAACGCGGAAACAGCAGGAGCTCCCTTCCCTCTATGCATATTCCTCCAGCTGTTTCCGCATTTTAGACGTTTCTGCATGTTTGTTTCATTCATATAATATCATATGGCAGTGGCTGCGCGAACCTCCCTTTCCCACAATGCACGTAGCGACAAAATTCTGAAGATGCCTGAGTTACCTCCAGGCTCTGCTTGTAAACACACGTTTTGTTTATGGTGGATGGCAATTCAAAACTGTTCACCGTAATGCAAGAGATTCAGGCGAGTAATCACAGAAAGACTTACAGATTTGTGATACTTAGGGTATAACTGAGGTTTTACAGATTTCATGAAAAATTGGTCACAAAAGTCTCCCACACCTTTAACTGTGAAATTATCCCAGAGTGGGATAAATAGTATTATCTTATCTTATCTTATCTTATCTTATCTTATCTTATCTTATCTTATCTTACCATTGAATTGGTATTATGGAAAGATCCAAGTGATTTCAGACTATGATGACCGGCCCCACTCTGCTTTACTAGGGCGTTTTCACACACACCCATGGAAGTCAGAAGAAGGAAACGCCCTAAGACACAGTGGTATATATACTGGTTTTCTTACCAAACACAATCACACAGAAATCACTTTTCTCTATAATGAAGTTGCTAATTCACTTGTGTTTTGTTATAAATGTAATACCAGCTGCAGTATGCTTGCAACAAACATAATCAACCTTAATTTTTTTGCAACAAACCATAATTTCTCATTGAATGATCTGCCACTTTCTGTCTTCGTAATTAGGAGGAGATGGCTGTTGTGTTTGGTGGATGTACAATATACTAAACTGTGCTACCACGGACTAGCACTTGCATCATGACTCTCAAAGCAATTCTTTCATTTCTACCTACCTTTTTGGACTGTAATAAACCAAACCCTGGTGTCTTTTTCAGTTTGTAAACCTAACCATAATGTAATTTCTGTGAGACATGGATGAAAACCTCAAAGAGTGGCTAAAACACTGTAACATGGTTCTTGTATCTGTAAATGTACATGCATAACATACTTTAGTTCATAAATATTGACATGATACGCATCAGTGATTTTGCAGAAATGTGTGTTATCTATATTTTATTCTGGAAGCTGGGTTGCACAGAAAAATGTTGAAGCTGATCTGATACTGTGATGCTGTGGTGTCACTCAGCTTTGCTTTGACATATGGCAGTATATGCACAGATCTTTTTCAGGATCTTTTACACAGCCGACCAAAAGAGTCCTGGCCTGAATATAACTGAAAAAATTACTGATGAGCTTTCCATTGGATTCTTGCAGCAATGATTAATATGTTTCAGCTGTAACGGGCTATTGAACCCAAACTGATGCAATGAGAAGATTCTCATTTCTTTAACAATCACGTCAGAAGACACAGCCTATGGTTGTGGAAAAGATGTAACTTTGTTCATAAGTGTCAAATTATTGCCCTGCATCAAGCAAAGAAGACAACCAAGAATAAGCTAAAACTGATAAAATTGGGGTAAAGACTGCCCAGCATGCCCATCATGCTTCACTGTTCTCTTTTATCTTTTTTTCCTCTTTTCTCTTTATTGATTTCTCTTGTCTCTTAGCTGTCTTAACTCTCTCTTTTTAATTAATGTGCTGTCATATATTGTTTTGGTTTTTTTTGGGTGCCTATTGTCATCAGGCCAGGGACGACAGCAGGATACTAGCCGTGTTGGCTAAAACTGCCCTTTTTACTGTTACTGATGCAGTTAATTAATTGGGATTGTCCACGATATAATAAACTAACAAACAAACTAACATATTATTAAAACCTGGAAGGATAATGGTCAACCATCATCCACAAGTAAGAAATGGAATTGGAAGAATCTGTAGTGATGATGATCAAAACTTATTTGGCAAAGGAAATTCAAGGGATTGGGACTAAACAGCTATTCGCATTCAAGAAAACAACTTCATGAGGCTAAACAGGAAAAAAATCAGAATCAGAATCAGCTTTATTGGCCAAGTACACTACCGGTCAAAAGTTTTACAACACCCCTATTCTTCCAGTTTTGTATTAAAATTCAAGCAGTTCGAGTCCAATGAACAGCTTGAAATGGTACAAAGGTAAGCGGTGAACTGCCAGAGGTAAAAAAAAAAAAAAAAAAAAAAAAAAAGGTAAGGTTAAACAAAAACTGAAAAATAATGTACATTTCAGAATTATACAAAAAGGCAAACAAGAAATGGGTTAACAACTTAAAGCAGTTCTGCAGCAATGGAGGTTGAGCAAGCCTCCAAAGTTGGTGCTACCAATTCCTACAGGTGTCCCAGCGTTTCTGAATTCCTTCCAACCCCCTCTGTCTGTATAAAAGTAGTGTTGGAACACACTTTGGTACCATACCGTTGTGAGCATTATTTGAACAGTATTGTACTGCAGAAAGTAGTGTGTTACTATAAAAAAGGCGAGGAAAAGGCAATTAACAATAGAAGAGAGACAGATCATCATAACACTTAAAAATGTAGGTCTGTCCTACAGAGAAATTGCCAAGAAAGTCAAGGTGTCAGTGCGTCCAGTTTCCTTCACCATCCAAAGGCACTCAGAAACTGGGGGAAATGCTGACAGGAAGAGGTCTGGCAGACCCAAAGACACAACAGAATCAGAAGACAAGTTTATGACAGTCAACAGCTGGAGTGATAGGTGACTCATAGGACAACAGCTTCAGGCACAGCTCAATAGTGGAGGAGTAAGCAAGTCTCAGTTTCAACTGTGACGAGCAGACTTCCAGTTGCAGGTTTGATCAGTCCATAACACCTTCTTCCAGTCTTTAGTACTCCACTGGTGGTGTTTCATGGCCCAGGCAAGCCTCTTTTTCTTATTCTGAAGTCTCAGCAATGGCTTTCTTGCTGCAACTCGACCCATCAAACCTGCAACTGAGAAAATTGTCTTAGCTTTTGGTCTAGTTTTTACATTGCTCACGACATACACTTCTGACATGAAGCCAGACAACATGTGGACCTAGACACAATATAGACAAACAGTCCACTAGAGACAGAGACAACAATGGGTTGAGATTTACAGTGGATTTACGATGTAATATGTACAGAGTGCAAATTGGAGTTTTTATACAGTGAGTAGATGTGTGGATCCGGTCTATTAAAATACATGTTTATGTATATATTATTTACAGTGGGTTTTACACTGTAATACGTACAGAAAGTGCAAATTGAAGTATTTATGCAGTGAGTGGATATGTACAGGAATACGGTTTGTAAAACTATACACTACCGGTCAAACTGGGGGAAATGCTGGCAGGAAGAGGTCTGGCAGACCCAAAGCCACAACAGAATCAGAAGACAAGTTTATGAGAGTCAACAGCTTGCGTGATAGGTGACTTACAGGACAACAGCTTCAAGCACAGCTCAATAATGGTCGTCGTAAGCAAGTCTCAGTTTCAACTGTGAAGAGAAGACTTCCAGTTGCAGGTTTGATGGGTCGAGTTGCAGCAAGAAAGCCATTGCTGAGACTTCAGAATAAGAAAAAGAGGCTTGCCTGGGCCATGAAACACCACCAGTGGACTACTGAAGACTGGAAGAAGGTGTTATGGACTGATCAAACCTGCAACTGGAAGTCTTCTCTTCACAGTTGAAACTGAGACTTGCTTACTCCTCCACTATTGAGCTGTGCTTGAAGCTGTTGTCCTATGAGTCACCTATCACTCCAGCTGTTGACTGTCATAAACTTGTCTTCTGATTCTGTTGTGTCTTTGGGTCTGCCAGACCTCTTCCTGTCAGCATTTCCCCCGCTTCTGAGTGCCTTTGGATGGTGAAGGAAACTGGACGCACTGACACCTTGACTTTCTTGGTAATTTCTCTGTAGGACAGACCTACATTTTTAAGTGTTATGATGGTCTGTCTCTCTTCTATCGTTAATTGCCTTTTCCTCTTTTCCATTTTTATAGTAACACTACTTTCTGCAGTCTAACACTGTTCACATAATGCTCACAACTTTATGGTACCAAAGTGTGTTCCAACACTACTTTTATGCAGACAGAGGGGGTTGGAAGTAATTCAGAAACGTTGGGACAGCTGTAGGAATTGGTAGCACCAACTTTGGAGGCTTGATCAACCTCCATTGCTGCAGAACTGCTTTAAGGTGTTAACCCATTTCTTGTTCACCCTTTTGTATAATTCTGAAATGTACATTATTTTTCAGTTTTGTTTAACCTTACCTTTTTTCTTTTTTTTTCTACCTCTGGCAGTTCACCGCTTACCTTTGTACCATTTCAAGCTGTTCATTGGACTTGAACTGCTTGAACTTCAATACAAAAACTGGAAAAACTGGGGTGTTCTAAAACTTTTGACCGGTAGTGTATGTTTATGTATATATATATATATATATATATAGATTATTGTAGTGCAAATACAGTTTTTTACATAGTGCAAATTAGACAGTTTTATAAAGAGTGCAAAATATAAGAATGTGAGTTGGTGAATTGGAGTCAGGGGGGTACTGACACTGGATGGGTCATGAAGTCTGAAAAAAGACTTTGATGTTGTGAGAGAACATAAAGACTGGACTGTGTTTCAATGGAAAAAGGTCATGTGGTCTGATAAATCCAGACTGACCCTATCCCAGAGTGATGAAGAGAGGCCGATGAAGCCATTACCCATCATGCCTAGTGCCTACAGTACAAGCCCATGGGGGTAGTGCTATGATCTGGGGTTGAATCAGTCCAAGTCTAGGTTCAGGACTGTTATATGTCTATAAAATGAGGTCAGATGAACCTGAATAAACTGAAGGACCAGGTTTGGGGATTTTTTTCCTTCCCTGATGACACAGACATATTAGAATTTGACAAAACCAGGATTCATCAGGCTCAAATTGTGAAAAAGGAAGCATCATTTTCACACATGGATTGACCATCACAGAGTCCAGACCTGACCCCATTGAGAATCTTTGGGATGTTGTGGAGAAGACTTTACACAGCGGTCTCAGTCTCCCATCATCCATATAAGATCTCAGCCAAAAATTACTACAAATATAGATGGAAACAAGTGTTCGGAGAATGCAACCTCCGCCAAGCACCCCGAACGGTGTGCATGTGTGGATCGACTATTTCTTTTTAAATTAAACAGTTTCAAAGTTGTTCCATACAGCAGAAAAAGTTGAAGCCTGGTACCAGTCATGTGTATGTCAAATTATATTAAATTCCAATAAATTTTTGTTGAGTTATAATGAAAAATGTGTCGTAAATGGGATTTTCAATGTTAAATTGAAATGTCCACAGAGTCCACATTCCACAGTGGATGTGGAAAATGTTGTGCCAGATACAAGATATTGTTATAAGCTACGGGTGTATCAAATTGAAGGCTAATCGGGGTCGTTTTGAATTTTTTATGAATTTTCGAAAATTGCTCAATGATGAGAGATAGGAAAATTTGAGATTTGTGACCTTGCTGTGACCTTGAACTTTGGCCTACTTGGCCCAAAATTTAATGGGTTGGTCCCAGGGCCTAGGCCTATCTGTGGGTACAACTTGGTAAAGATGGTTGGAATAGTTTTCCCATAAAGTTGCTAACAAACAAACAAACACGCAAACAAACACACAAAGCAAAGCGATCACAATACCTCCTGGCAGAGGTAATAACTGTTTTGCCACTGTATTAGATAACCGAAATGATGCCTCTGTGGATGCATACAGTGGGATTTGTTTTTGGCAGGGCTATGTACAGTACACTCAACAAATTTTACGATGATAATTTGTCATCTCTTTTTGCGGCACCGTTTTTTTCCACTGTGTCTTCATTTTGCTCTACAGGTGCTCGAGAAAGGATCGGTGTCCCAGGGCAGATGAGAGCTTCCGTTTCGCCACTGACATTGACCGCTGTGTGAAGGTTATCTCTCACCCGGACAGCATTGCTGTATCAGCACATAGTGTCCCAGTGAGTGCGCTTTACTATTCCACCAATCACTGTGTTGTCACCCCCACTCACAAGTTTATGAGCAATCACAGTGAGTTGCCTTGCGTAGACACATGTACAGCATGTGTGGGGCCGGGAGAGAAGATTAGTTTTCAAAAAGGTGAAGAGGGGAAAGCTGTTGATTTATTTTGGTCAAACGCATGTAGTCATGAAAAAGAGAGAAATAAAATAAAAAAAACTAGACATAGGCTACCTTTGAATGACATGTATTTGTGATGTATTTCCCTAGAAGTTGATGTTTCCTACAAGGTAGTGAGTTAGTAAGACCTGCAAGTGCTGTAAAATATATTAGAATTTACTAAGTTTGTAGTAACAATGATTATATACAGGATGTCCATAAAGTCTCTTTACAATTTAACACATTACAAAAGCAAATGAACAGACAAATCTGTGGAAATTACTAAAAAAAAACCTAAAATATTATTGTAATTAATTAATTATCACAATTAGGAGATATTATCACATTTATTGATCATTGTATTTGTAGTAAATATTTAAAGTGCATATAAATATTATAGTTTATATTACAAATAGTTGATTATGCAAATCTGATTGTGTGTGAGGTGACAAAAAAAGTGTATGTGAATGGTTTGTGTGGATGTTTTGTGTTATTGTAAAAAATATACAGGAAAAAAGTGTTAACAAAGCAAAGGAAGCAGATTTAATTTAATTATTAGTTTGTAAAAAGGGGTGGGAGTCTATAAGTTATACTTCTTTCCACTCCTTTTCGAGCGCAGAAAAATTTTGTTTGACCATGTTGTATGGTTCTGTGTTATCTGATGATTCTATGTGCTCCAAATAAAACTACACTAACTAAATTATCCTAAATAATTCAAAAATTCTGATGATTTCCTAATGAAGGCTTGAAACCGAAACATGTAGAAAAATATGAAAAGTGTTTTTTAAGGTCTAAATATGACCATGCCATGGTAATGTTTAAAGAGAGTGCTTTGGAGTTTTCTTCCAGTTTGTCATCTAGTCTAAATAATTCTCATTTTCCTGAGAGCTCTGCCCAAAGAATCAATTAAATTCTAATCTAATCTAATCTGATCTAAAATTGCACAATGAAAAGTAGATACTGAAGTTATTTTTGCCTCATTTAATACACTTCTATTTGAGCACCATTAGTTGCATTAGTTGCATGAAGCACATCCAGACGGTATTGGATTTGTTTCCATGTTAGCCTCATCAATGGTATCCAATGGCATCAGTGATCTTTTGCTTCAGGTCGTTGATGTCCCGTATCTTTGTTCAATACACAATATCTTTAACGTAACCTTATAAAAAGAAATCCAGGGCAGTGATTTCTGGTGAAAGAGGTGGCCATCCCTTCCAATCCACCGGTCTGGAAATATTTGATTTAGAACCCAGCAACATGCAGCCCATATGTTGGTGGTGCACCATCTACCTGGAAAATGATGGTTGGTTGAAGGTCATCCAGTTGTGTTGCCACGTATTCAGTCAAAAGGTCAAAGTGAACATTTGTAGTAATTGATCTCTCGTTGAAGAAAAATGGACCAATGATTCAATTGCACATGATCCTACACCAACCACTCCAACGCTGACAACCACAGAGTGCATAGAACAAATCTGATTAACATATCTCATCGATTGCTTTTGTAATACATTTTTAAATTGTAACGAGACTTTGCGGACACCCTGTATGTCCCACTATACAAGGTCAGTATCTACTATTATGCATGAAGTGTTGCCTCCTCTTTCTCTCAGCTCCTGCTGGAGGTGAATAACGTCCCTGACCTCTCTGCTGGAATCACCTGTTCATTTGGCCAGCAGGCCCAAGTGGAGGGTCATGTCAAAGGGAACAGGGTGATGTGTCTGTCTCCAGCAGGGAAGGAGGCCCCTCAGATACCAGAGGGACAAGGTGAGTTCACAAACCATGTGCCAAAACAGAAATGGTATCACTATAGGTAAGCTGAAGACTATAGGACAGGGGTGTCAAACTCATTTTGGTTCAGGGGCCAATTTGATCTCAAGCGGGCCAGACCAGTAAAATAATGACTTAATAATCTATAAATAATGACAAATCCAAGTTTTTATTTTTGTTTTAGTACAAAAAACCCCCAATCAAATTATGAAAATATTTACATTTTACAAAAAAATGGGAATAACCTGAAAAAACTGAAATTTCATTGAAAAATTAGTGCAATTTTAACAATATTATGCCTCGACTTATTATTTATATATGCACATTTACACACAGTGTTACATAAACATTTGGTAACAGGCAGAATATCGTTAAAATTTTGGAGTTTGGAACTAAAATTTGAACAATTTCTACAATTTTACATCTCTTATTATTAACACAACTACAGATCACAGTGGATCCATAAATGCACAAAACATTTAGTAACAGGCAGAACATTGTTAAAATTGCACATTTGGGGTTATTCATCTTTGTTTTTATTTATGTATTTGTGTGCATTTTATTGTGAAAGAATAGTTCTGTAAATGTAAATATTTTCACAGTGTAATACTATTTTTTTCACTTAAATTTTTTCCATATAATTTTTCACAAAGAAATTTGGTCATTGTCATTATTTATGGGTTATTGTGTTGTTATTTTTACTGGAGATCACATTGGTCTGTATGTGGAACCTGAACCAAAATAATTTTGACAACCTTGACTGTTCAGGTTCATTTTTGCCCTTTCATCCCGTGGGCCGGAATGGAACTTTTGGTGGGCCGGTTTTAGTCCCTGGACCGCATGTTTGATACCTGTGCTACAGGAGAAGGAGGAATAATTTTGTAGAAAACAAAATGAAATGTGAATATTCCTGCCAGTGACAGGTGAAATTTGTTTACAGTTTGGAAATAACAAAAGCAGACTTCATTTCATTTTGGCCACCTTGCATTTTAGTTTCCTCACAGAGTTTCATGAGTACTTAGGAGCTGTTTAATTTTCTCAGTGCATATACAGTAATCCCTCATTTGAAGTTTCAGACTGAAGGTTTCCACACCACAACAGCAATATGCCCTTGCAGTAGCACAGACTCCAGGTGGCTCTTTACAGAAGAGAGATAAAAGTATTAAAATGTTTTCTCATTTTGACCTCTTCCTTTCACTCATTGTTTTTTTTTCCTCCACTCATCCTTTTTGTGTCTTTCTCCCTCATCGCACATATTTTCCATTCCCCGTCTCCCTGTTTTTCACTCATTTCGCTGCCTCTGTCCCGTCTCTCTCTCTCTCTCTCTCTCTCTCTCTCTCTCTCTCTCTCAGACTGGGCCGGGGTAGAGCTTCGTCTGAACTCAAAGGAGACCGGTCAAATGGTTGCTAGCACGGAAGTGAAGTTCTACAACTGCAGCACACATCGAACGTGAGTCCATCTGCCGCGCACCCCGCCACCTCTGATTAGTTCAGTAGACGACGAAGCACAACTTAATTTAGGACAACAACGTACTGATGCTCTCAACCCTACTTAAGATAAGGATGTTAGATAACCTCTAAGTTCAATTTATCTGTCAGGTTTCATTTAAATCAACATGATTCATTTGCTGTGGCTTGACTTTACTTAAAGTGGCAGCTTGTGGACTTCTACTTACAGCTTTAAAAACAATGACAGTTTTGTTCTTTGACAGTTAATCTCAAACAAAGGCCTGGAAGGAGCTCAATAAAGTGACTGTTCATGACTGAGCAGTTTCATTGTTGCAGTTGGCTACATTTTATATGGAGGACAATTAGACACATGCACCACTTTTGTCCCGTGGGGCCCCATCAGAGAGTTGTGTTTGTAAGATATGACATTTAAGATTTTTGGCTTTGCTCTGGTGACTTTTAAAAAGGTAAATGAAATACACTTCAGGGCTTCATTTAAATGCTCATCTGCTTTGCCCTGCCTGATTTAAGCTTCCTGTCTGGGCAGGGAAGCTGCTTTGACTTAGAGCCATTATGCTCACGTCAACTGTATTTACCATAGTGGTAAACAATGACAAGAGTGTTGCCATCTGAATAACAATTAAGAGCATGGCTCCAAAGGTGGATCTTATTGGGATGAATGCCAATTAGCAGCTTTAGAAGAAGTGTGCAAATCCACTCAGTTAAATACTTTTCAAACCTCACTCTTCTGAAAACATAAATAACAAGAAAAGCACTCGGAGAGCGTAGACTTCCGCCAAGATGATCACCACCAAAATTTAAGCATTTCTTCCTTGTGCTAGTATCAACATTTCCTGAAAATTTCGTGAAAATCCGTCCCTAACTTTTTGAGTTATCTTGCTAACAAACAAACACGCACACAAACACACAAAGCAAAATGATCACAATACCTCCTGGTAACTAGAAAAGCACTCAGAGAGTGCAGACCTCTACCAAGGCAGATCAGTCGCCCCCCCCCCGCCCCCCCGATCACCACCAAAATTTTGTCATTTGTTCCTTGTGCCAGTATCAACATTTCCTGAAATTTTCATCCAAATCCGTCCATAACTTTTTGAGTTATCTTGCACATGGACAGACAGACAGACAAACCAGTGTCGGCAAAAACATAACCTCCTCAGTGGAGGTAATAACTGAAAGTAGTTTGGTAGAAGATGAAATCCCGTTTATGAGAAATTATTTAAAGAGTTTGAGTCGGATCAAAAAAGATAAATTTGATCAAAGAGCAGTCGTAATCTTCACCAAAAGAAAGTTTAACATGAGAAAAATCCATGTTAAATTACATTGTGCGCGTTGCAATATTAACTGCGGCAGCTGGTGCCAAACAAGACTTTTTTTTCCCAAAAAGAAAAAAGAAATAAAAGTGTAATATACTGCATGGCATTCAAAAGTCCATTTCCCTGGCATCAATCCTGCAACATACCACAGCACCGCAAACCAGCTGCTCAAATGAAGCCAAACATCGCTATGTGGCCAAGAGGCGTCTGCTTCATGCTCAGTTTGGAGTTGAAAATCATCCAGTCGCATAAGGACGAGAAAGTAAAAACAAGTCTGATTGAGTAAACAGTTAAAAACAACTTCAATAAATATGAATATGATAAGAACTACAGGACAGAGGACAAGTGTTACATGATAATTATTCAATCATATCCATTTTCACTGGGGGGAGGAGCCCATCCTGGCTACCAACAGGTGTGGCTCATAACCCTATCCTGGATGTGTATCATAATAATTTAAACTTTTTTTTTTTTGTATTTTAGATGCATTTTTGCTGAAAATCACATGTTTAATCAGCTCATTTTTCAAGTAATTTTAAGCAGCGGCGGTGTCCCTGTGTCCCGTATGGACACTATAGACGTCACTGACGATAAACAGCAAAATCCTTTTAGTAAATCTAAGTTCATTGATGTAATAGTGAAATGGTATAGCATGAGCAACTTCCTTTCCAAATGAAATTGAATGCATCAATAAACATAAAACTAAATTCTCAGAGGCCACTAATAAAAGTATAAAATCCTGTACCCTTCAGATGCGGTGCTCCTTACAGTGTTTACAATAATTATCCCTGTCATGATGCTCAGCAGAGAATCTCTAATTTCTTCTCCTTTGTAAAAACCTTGCGGGCTAAATTAACAAACCAGTATGTCCAAATAATAGAGGATTTAAAAAATAGATAAGATCACAGTAAGAGAAAAACAGACTGCCTGGCAGCATCTGACAGACTGTTTGGCAGTTTGTTCACTCTTCATATTCTTTCATCGTGGAACTTTATTATTTTTGCTCGATTCATCTCAAAACGGCAGCCATTTTCAACATCAAACTTCCTCGAGTATGTGTAAATATTGGGTTTATACTGCATCACATTTCAAGGTTTTTGATGCGGCACAATTGAAATTAACGTTTATAGAGAAAGCGCAGAATTAAATCTACCCCTATTAGTTTTAATATCTGCTACGGCATAACGCCAGTTGACAGAAATAATAATAAAAAGAGAAAAGGACGTAATATTCTCTGTCTTATTTTAAGGCAGGGGTGTCAAACTCATTTTAGTTCAGGGGCCACATTAAGCCAAATTTAATCTGCAGTAGGCCGAACCAGTAAAATAATAACATAATAATATATAAAAAATGTCAACTTCAAACTTTCCTCTATGTTTTAGAGCGAAAAAAGTCAAATTATGTAATGAAAAGGTTTATATCTACCAACTATCCTTTAAAACAATGTGAATAACATGAACAAACTGAAATTTCTTAAGAAAACTAAGTGCAATTTTAACAATATTCTGTCTCAGTTTATCATTTACACATGCAAACGACAACGTACAGATCACAGTGGATCTACAAACACACAAAACATTTAATAACTGGCGAAATATTGTTAAAATTACACTTCAGACATCTCAAAATGTTCATATTTGTTGAGGTTATTCGTGTTTTTGTGAAATGTTAGTTTGTTTTAGTGTAAATACAGTAAAATGGCATGAAGATGTTTACATTTACAAAGGGAAAAATTTGGAGTTGTGAGTATTTATATGTTATTATGACAGTATTTTACTGATCCGACCCATTGGAGATTAAATTAGTCTGAATGTAGAACCACCTTTTTCCAGTCGAGAACCATGGCCTCGGATTTGGAGGTGCTGATCCTCATCCTGCTCGCTTCACACTCGGCTGCAAACCGCCCCAGGGCACGCTGAAGGTCCAGGTTCGATGAGGCCAACAGGACAACGTCATCTGCGAAAAGCAGAGATGAAATCCTGTGGTCCCCAAACTGGACCCCCTCCGGCCCCTGGTTGTGCCTAGAAATTCTGTCCATAAAAATAATGAACAGAACCGGAAAAAGGTGGTTTGCCCTCTCCGGGTCGGTGGGGAGTCTTTGCCCCAAGTGGAGGAGTTTAAGTATCATGGGGTCTTGTTCACGAGTGAGGGAAGGATGGAGCGTGAGATTGAGACAGATCAGTGCAGCGTCTGCAGTGATGCAGTCGCTGTACCGGTCGGTTGTGGTGAAGAAGGAGCTGAGCCGAGAGGCGAAGCTCTCGATTTACCGGTCAATCTACGTTTCTACCCTCACCTATGGTCATGAGCTTTGGGTCATGACCGAAAGAACAAGATCCCGGATACAAGCAGTCGAAATGAGTTTCCTCCGCAGGGTGGCTGGGCGCACCCTTAGGGATAGGGTGAGGAGCTCAGTCACCAAGGAGGAGCTCGGAGTAGAGCCGCTGCTCCTCCACATCCACAGGGGCCAGCTGAGGTGGCTCGGGCATCTGTTTCAGATGCCTCCTGGACGCCTCCCTGAGGAGGTGTTCCGGGCATGTCCCACCGGGAGGAGACCTCAGGGAAGACCCAGGATACGTTGGAGAGACTATGCCTCTCAGCTGGCCTGGGAACGCCTCGGGGTCCCCCCAGAAGAGCTGGAGGAGGAGTCTGGGGAGAGGGAAGTCTGGGCATCCCTGCTTAGACTGTTGCCCCCGTGACCCGGCCCCAGATAAAGTGGAAGAAAATGGATGGATGGATGGATGGATGAATGTGGAACCTAAACTAAAATGATTAATATCTTCAGTGTAATTTTTGCATTTCACAAATTCATCCCCGGGGCCGGATTGGACCCTTAGGCGGGCTGGATTTAGCTCCCGGGCCGCATGTTTGACACCTGTGTTTTAAGGGAATACTGAAAATATGCACTCTTTGCTGATCTTTAACTGAGCATTAGCCTGAACCACAGGCAGACAAATGCTGGATTCATGAATATAGTTCACTTTAGGAGAAAGCGTTTGATTGATGGTGTATCAAAGCCAAACCCAGAAAATCATCCCTCAGTGGACACACATGTCATCTATTCATAATGGTCTTTGACTGTGACATGAATGCCCCGATACAACCATATTAAGCTATTAGAGAAACACAGTTGGAAGCTCATCACACCCACCCCACACCAGTACGGCCCCCATTAGCTGCCGGATGACCCTGTGAACTCCCGTGATTAATATTTCAGACCAAACACACTCCTAACACAGCACCTCTTCCTCCACATTACCCCCCCACCCCCCCCACCATCACCTCAGCATCACATACCCCTCCATAATTAATTATCTAGTGTGTGCTGCACCCTGCCAGTCCAGTTCTATTAATACTCCACCTCTGAAATTTCTGTTTAACACACACACATATACACACAAGCACACATTTTATGTCCATACTGGCCCTGGGCAGCTAATTAATATCAAAATTTAATGATGCTGCGCTACATTTATTGGCATTTGTAACCTGCTATGAGCTGCAGTATTAGAAACCTGCTCTTGGTTTTATGCTTCTTCATGGTTTCATCTTATTGCACGACAAACTGCGATAGTGCACGGGTCTGTTCTCTGCACAATAGTATATCTCTGTTATACACAGCAAAACCTACATTTCCCCCCACAGGAAAATAGGACATGTTCAATTTTCAGCTCTCCAATTGCTCTGTTTGTTATAGCATCCACTGTGTATCACCCACCTCTCTCTACTCATCTATTCACTCCTCTGTTCTCCCAAGCTTGTATCACCATCACCTCCCTGTTTGCTGACCGAACAGTGATTAAATCCAGTCCAGTGGGGTTGTTTCAGCACAAGTTTAATCCACAACTGACTGCTGGCTGCAACCGGCAAGATCAGAGCCAAAGATGTTGCGCAATTCTGCCCATCAAATATTCTTGTCATCAGATTTTTTTTTTTTTTTAATGTAATCCAGCACTGGACAAAAAAAAAGTCATGTTTTCATTACAGCTGCTCAACTTAATGAGAGACACATAATGCTGGGGGAGGTCAAAGTAAAATCTGTGAATTAGATCATAAAGGAATTAATTCACTGTTCATCTAAGGACACTGTCTTTGTATGATCGTTTAATGCAAAGAGTGTTTTAACCCTTTCATGCATGAATTATGTGAACCTTAGTCAAAATTTTTTCTTGAGTGTTTTTATTCCTCCTGAAAAAAGCAATGCAATTGAGTTTTTTTTTTTTTTTTTTTTTTTTCATGCAGTTACAAAAATGTCCACTCAGCTACACCGTGCATTTAAATTTTGAAGCAAAAAAACATGTATTTAAAACTCAATATCAGAAAGGGATATTAAAACAATGAAATAAAAACATTTTTAAAGCTGCTAATCAGATGTTTTGTCACATTTTAACATATTTTAATACTAGTTATTATGGACTTCACAGAGATAATATACAAAAAAAAAACCTTTTCGTTTAAAAAAACAAACAAATAAAAAAAAAAAAATAATAATAATTACAGTCTAAAATTTACCAACTGATTTACACTAAACATGTTACTGCAGATCAGGTTTCTCAATAACAACATAGTTACAGAAATGGTATGAATTGCAGTGTATGGGATGATGCATAAGTGTCCACTGTGTTGGCTGATATGGAACTAAAACAACAAAATCCATGAATATGCGAGAGAACGGCTTTGAATAACTGTCCACTGTAGTGACCACTATGCATGAAAGGGTTAAGTAACAGTGACTATTTCAGTATTGCTATACAGCTAAAACATCATGTTCAAGGTCGTTTTTTTTTTTTTTTTCAGTTTCGACAAAATGCGCACCATTGATGCTGCCTGCTTAGAAACTGTGAACATCTGGTCCTCTCAGGAAACAGACTGACAAAATAAATTCAGTAGAAGCTATAATCCTTTGTCATTCTCCCTTTTTCAATCCAATTTGCCCAAGAAAAGAAAATGGAAAGGATGGAAAGGACTTACAGCGGAATTCATATTTAATAAATTACATTTTGTTGAAGCAAAGAAATTGTTTTACTGTTTAAGAATGTCAGTGTTTTCTAGTAACGTGTTCATTTCATCCTACAGGTGTCTGTCGTGTGTAAACAGCACTTTTCGGTGCCACTGGTGTAAATACCGCAACCTGTGCACCCATGACCCCAGCAGCTGTTCTTTTCAGGAAGGCAGAGTCAATGCCTCCGAGGTACACAAATTTAATGATATTACACTGTTAATGTTTCATTAGCTGATTAAAATGAAGCTCTTTATATAAAGCATGTGAAAATACTGTGGTAGACATACATTATAATGCAAGCATCAGCAGTAAATTAAAGATTTAACAGTCACAGATAAACAGATAAGATGTACAGTTTATGTTTGTAAAGAATCTAGTATTACAGGATGCTTTATATAGTTATTAGATTAACACATGGTTTGAAGATCAAGTCAACTGAATATACTGATATAAAGGGGTGTGTATTGGCAAGAATCTGGCGATACAATACTAGGATCACGATACGATATATCACGATATATCACGATACTGTTAAAAAGGCAATTCTTTGTTTGTTTCTTTTTTTTAAATGATTATTTCCTTGAAGAATTGTATTACACCAGAAATATGCACAAATACTGAACACATTTTTATTTGATCAGAACAGGATCTAATGCTATATCACAAAATGTTCCTGTGTTAAAACTTAAATTATGTTTTACAGACATTACAGTTTCAGATCCTGTTCAAATGCTCATATTCTATTAGTTCATAACTAACATCATAACATTATTTTAGTGCAATCCCAACAAATGACCTAACATGATTTCATAAAAGAGTGTTAAATAATAAATAAATAAATGATAAACAAAAAAGAAAAACAAAAAAACAAAAATGAACCTCCACAATATCTGCATTTGAATATCTAAAAATATCGATACAGTACTTTTTAATATCGATACAGTATTGTGAAATGAAATATCGCGATATATTGCAGAACCGATATTTTCTTACACCCTTACTGATGTAGCACCTTTAATACAGATGCTACATCAGGTGCATCGGCCTTTAATGTTAATATTTTACATTTATATTTATACATATTAGAGCTGGGCAGTATCACCAATATCTTCAATCACAGTATGTTAATTCCATATCATGCATGTATAAATATATATATATATATATATATATATGTATATATATATATATATATATATATATATATATATATATATATATATATATATATATATATATATTACTGCTCAGAAGTCTTTGGTCACTCTTAGAAATGTTGTTTTTACATGGTTGTAATTACCATAATATATGTTTCTCTGTCTCTTTATTAAAATACAAAAGTACACATATCCTGTATAACAAAATTGACAGTGCTCTATTTTTTTGTATTGTTTTTGTTGGGTTTTTTTGTATTTGATTTTCATATTTTTATTGATATATTTTCTTATAATTCTATCCTGTTATATCACTGTACAATGTTTAATGGGGGAAAAGAAATAAAGAAAAACCAATAAAAAGTGACTTACAAAAAAAGAATACTAAAGTACAGGGGAATATTGTGTACAACATTAAAATCTCCCAAATCCAAACTATACAGCTTCAACAGAAACAGACTAGTGTGATCTTTAACAATAAGAAACACTGAATATGTATTGAATGAAATCCGGTGGAAAACACTAGAAGATTAATTCAGCTAATCTCATAATGTCTGCACAGAAGAGTTCAAGACATTCAAGACAGACACAATACAGCAGTTCTGTGAATTCATCCACCAAATAATCATACAAAGAGTCAGCACAAACAAAAGACTAAACCAACATTGTTTCAAACAGGAAAGTTTAAGGTTCAGAATGAGAGCAAATGTCTGGAAACCATGTAACTTGAGCTCAATACAAATAGGACAGATATTATCGACTTAACTTTTTCTGGCTATACAAACTATGTTAGTGCGTGAGGCAGCTGGATTTGCAAGATTGTGAAAATATGCCAGAGCTCATGAGATCCAGACGTAGAAATCTACTGCCAATTTTTTTTTTAACATAAAACAGACAAAATATTGCACATCAGGGCAAACAAGTGAAGATACATCAGTCGAGATCCTGCATAGAAATGGCACATACTCTCTTCAATTACACAGCTTTTTCTTAAAGTTTATTAGAGTTTCATAGAGTAATCGCATGACATATACTGCCATATTGCCCAACCTTATTGTAGACTGAATAGATATTAAAGATAGATACCTGTAATATAAAAATACAGTTCTGTGCAAATACTTAGGCCATCTTTAGTTTTGTTGTTTTAATAAAGTAATGACCACTAGGGATGGGAATATTATCCAATATGTATCAATACGCTGACACATGTGTGCACGTTCTGAGTGCACCGGTAGAGAAGCTGCAAGTAAACGAAAAGTTTGGAATGATATTGTGATGCATCGGTTATTGAATGTTTGTATTGATAAAATTCGAACTGTTCAATAGAAATATATTTACTTGCATTTAAAAGTGTTACTCTTTATTTGGGTAAAGTTTTTCTTTTCTTCAGACCCACGTTAACGTGTGCCGCGGATTCGCATATGACCTACATTACATATACATTGCATTAAAAATTGATTTGGCGAGGGAGCAAGAAGTTGAGTGTTAGAAACATCTAGAGAAACGACTTTGGAACCAAAGTCCTAACTTTTTCACTGACTGTATGTGAGGCACATTTTCTGAAACTGAACTAAAGCCACTTTGTAAAAAATCAGTCTTATTTGATAAATAAACAATCAAGCTCATTGAACTACATTGCATATTTTTGAATTAAGCAAAAAAAAATGAATTAAGCAAAAAATCTTGAATTAAGCAAAAAAAATCTGCCAATGGAACAAGTGAAAATTATCTTGCTAATATTTCTTGAAATAAGATTTTCAAGTTCTATTGTCTAAAAATAAGTTCTTATATCGCAACGAAAAGTTACTCTTTAGGTGATTATGTCTTATTTTAAGTGTGATGAGAAATCTTGACTAGAAATGAGAAAAATACACTTGATAAGATTTAGATTTTTGCAGTGTAGCAACAAAAATAGCATGTAAGAGTTTAATTTAAGAGCTGATATCTAGCCATTTTCCATGGTTTTCTTGATAATAACCAAAATCACTTAAGTTCTTATATTGATAGCTATGGCATTGTACTGACAACAAAAGGGCTTTTAGGTATTCCATGTTTTCTTTACTTTATGTTTTAGTCACATAATACACACAGGAGTTAGTACTTGATTGCATAACCATTGTTTTTGATGACTTTTGATGGTCTAATATTTTTTTACGCGACTGTAGATAGATAGATAGATAGATAGATAGATAGATAGATAGATAGATAGATAGATAGATAGATAGATAGATAGATAGATAGATAGATAGATAGATAGATAGATAGATAGATAGATAAGTACAAACAGAACTGGGTAAGAAATCTGGATAATTTAACAATAAGGTGTAATAATAAACCAGTGTTTTTCAACCTTGGGGTCGGGACCTCACGTGGGGTCGCCTGGAATTCAAATGGGGTCGGCTGAAATTTCTGGTAATTGATAAAAAAATGTTAAAATGGCTATATTATTACTAAAAAAATATATGGTGAGTTGACTGTGGTACTGTTTATCTTTCAAATGTTCATTGTCGTCGGTTTCAGATGCTGCCGCTCTTTCATAATTCATAGTTTGAGTTCTTGTTTGTTCAGTATTAATTGTCAGCCTTTTAAATCCAAGCTGGACTGACTGTACATATCCTGACCAAGGAAAATAAAAGTCTCCCCCGTCCATAATATACATTATATAGACTAAATGCCGTCTAAAATTAATGTCTATTTGCAACATAGTATAGCAAACTATTTTAGTTTTAGCAAAAAAACAAAAAACAAAAAAAGTGTGTTTTGAATGTCTGGGGTCACCAGAAATTTGTGATGTTAAAATGGGGTCACGAACCAAAACATGTTGGGAAACACTGTAATAAACTGTAATGTAAATGTAACTTTCCAGTAGGATGGAGGAGCATAAATAACAGTAATATGATAAAACATAAAACACACTAGTTCAGTGTTTCCCAACCTTTTTTGGTTCGTGACTCCATTTTAACATCACAAATTTCTGGCGACCCCAGACATTCAAAACAGAGATTTTTTTTTTTTTTTTGGGGGGGGGGGGGTTTGCTAAAACTAAAATAGTTTGCTATACTATGTTGCAAATAGACGTTAATTTTAGACGACATTTAGTCTATATAATGTATTTAATGGACGGAGGAGAATTTTATTTTCCTTGGTCAGGATATGTAGTCATTCCAACTTGTATTTAAAAGGCTGATAATTAATACTGAACAAACAATAAGTCAAACTATGAATTATGAAAGAGCTGCAGCATCTGAAACCGACCACAATGAACATTTGAAAGATAAACAGTACCGCAGTCAACTCAGCATATATTTTCTTTAGTAATAATATAGTCATTTAATTTTTTTTTTTTTTTTATCAATTACCAGAAATTTCAGGCGACCCCACTTGAATTCCAGGCGACCCTATGTGGGGTCCCGACCCCAAGGTTGAAAAACACTGCATGAGTTAGTACCTGATTGTATAACCATTGTTTCTGATGACTTTTGATGGTCTAATAATTTTTTAATTTGTGATGGTGATTTGTCTCCACAGGACTGCCCTCAACTTCTTAACTCCAGGGAGATTCTCATTCCGGCCGGTGAGGTCCGTCCCATTACTCTGAGAGCCCGAAACCTTCCGCAGCCGCAGTCGGGTCAGCGAGGCTACGAGTGCGTGGTGCACGTGCAGGGTGTCAGCCACCGTGTCACAGCGCTGCGCTTCAACAGCACCAGTGTGCAGTGCCAGAACAGCTCGGTATGACCTCAAACACTCCCAGTGGGAATCTCACAGCTGTCAAACGAGGAAGACAGCTTGGATGCTGTGTAGGCAAGGTACATAGGGTACATCAGTGAATACCGCCTCAGGTGAAGAGCATACTGAGGAGAAAGTAGAGTTAAGAGGAAGTGAGAGTGATGAGGAAAGTGACAGGGGATGAAGGAAAAGAAAAGTTCTCTGTGGCTAAAGTGAAAAGAAGAGTTTAAAGATGAAATCCAGGTAAATACCCTGACTTCAACATGGCCTTTTGTGTTTTACAGGGGAGATTGTTAAGACGAATATCTAGGTTTTCCTAAGGCACAGACAGAAATTCAAACGTTGGAATAAAAGAATGTTCATGTTTTCCTACAAGATGTAAATGACAGGTTAAATTTCAATGCAGAACACACCTTGCTACTGTGACAATAAATGAAAAGGCCATTTTCTTCAGTTGTGGATGATCAGCCACCCTCGCTAAGGTTTGCATCCGTACATGTCAAAGAGGAGAGGAGCAGACAACCATGGCAGAAATGACAGATGGTTAAAAGCCTTGTCTCTCTGCTGCCCTTTCATCCTCTCATTTCCCCCCACTCTCTCTTTTTTTTTTTTTTTTTTTTTTTTTTTAATACTCTATCCCTCGCCTTGCTTTGACTTTCTCTCTCCCTGTAACCACTTGCCATACTCTCCCTGACTCTCTGGTTTCTGCTTTTCAGTACATGTACGAGGGTGTGAAGATCAGTGACCTGGCAGTGGACCTCTCTATCGTATGGAACGGCAATTTCATCATCGACAATCCTGAGAAGATTAAAGGTGCCTCTACCATCCATCACTGCCAAGCTAGAGGAGTGTAAAGCACTCAATCCACAGGGGATAGATGGGTCATAGAGAGCACTTCAAGGCTCCCAAAGGGCCTTGAGAGAAAGTTCACAATAGCAGGGAGTGTCATCAAAAAGCACCCAATCACATGGTTACCCAAGAGGTGAAGGGTGAATCTTCAAATTTGCTCTGTTTAGCTCTCAAACCTTATATCTTGGTTTCCTTTCCATCATCATGCACGAATAGGTATTTGTCAGTTGTCAATGTGGGCTGAACATGAAATAGATCCATGCTGTCAAGGATACAGTCAGCGATGGCCGTGAATTTTAACAGGCCTTGTCATTGTTTAGACAAGTCGTTTTATACAGGCATCAATATGAGCTACATACAGGAAGCAGGATGTAAGAAACAAGTTTTAAAGAAGGGTTGATTGGGTTACATTTCTATATTTTTCCTCATGGTTAGAAAAAAAATACACGTACATGCTTTTATAAATGTTATTGGACTCACAAGCCCATACAGTAGTTGTATTTGGGTATTTTCAAAAGTGACCGCCCAGAATTCCTTTTAAGATTTGTTTCTAAAGGGATTTTTAAAAAAATCTTGATTCACTTTGGTTAGTTGATTGAATTTCCCAGCAAAACACTATCTTTTATAACTTAATAACACAAGGTGCATTTGGGCGCTTCTATGAAACTGGGTACATTTTGGTACCTGGCACATTGCCAGCTTTTTAGACCCAATAATAAAAGAGAAATTTAGACATATTTCCCCCCAGGATGTACCTAATGATGACCTCAGATAAATGTGAAAAAAAATTACAGTCTTGCTCTGAGCCATCCCAAAATTAATGAATTTTTAATCAAATATCGGGGCCAAAAACAGGACCAAAATTGGGACATGAAAAACTACCTAGGTGTCAGTGCGTTTGATCTGGAACACATGGCTGTAAATGGTCTTATACAGACTATAAATAAAGACACTGTGTTAAATTTGTCCTAGAGGTTTTTCTAATCCAGACATGTGGGTTTTTCATGAATCTCAGTCTCACTCCAGGTTTTGTATGTAACCCATTGTGTCCATTTGTGTTACGTGCAGAACCTGTCCAGTTAAACGCATATATATCACGAATGATATTGCAACAGCGGTCATTTTTGTGAAACACTCTGCCTTGCATAATTAGTTTGATTCCCAAAATGTACCTGTGAGAGAATAAGAAGATATTAAAAAAAATAGTAGCGTGCAATTTTCATGTCCCTTTGACCACCATGTTACATGCAGATTTTTGTATTAAATATAATGTAAAATAATATAAAAATGTGTTTAATCTGAAAAATAGTATCTCTTTTATCTCAGTAAGTATTTATTTTTAAAATAGACCCAGTTTCCAGTTTCCAAGGACCAGTTCCATAGAAGCACCCATTTCTAAAATTCACATTAGTACAGTCATTTTAAATTACTGCTATTATCATGAAACCGATCTGGTGTCCCGTGTGTTACCCACAGTGCACCTCTACAAGTGCAGCGCTCAGCGGGACAGCTGTGGCATGTGTCTGCGGGCTGAAAGGAAGTTTCAGTGTGGCTGGTGTAGTGGTGAAGGCAGATGCACCATGAAGCAGCACTGTCCTCCCATCTCCCCCTACGCGAGCCGGTGGCTGGACCTCTCTGCCAGGAATGTCAAGTGTACCAACCCACGCATTACTGAGGTCTGTTGTTTGTTTAAGCGGTTGCCCGGCCAGTCTGCCAGAAAGTGAGCTGTTAAGCCAATAAGTTAAAAAGCATACTGTGCATTAACTACACTGACACTACATGAGACTTCTGAGCCAAGTAGGTTAGAATCTGGTGGTAAATGACTTCAAATGTGTGACTTTTATCTCTTTATCCTCTCTATTAAACTGATGGTTGTTTAAGAAATGAGAAGCTACTCACTGTATCAGAGTTAAAGCACTTGTTGCAGTTGAAACGTATTAATCACAGCAGATTTGAAGTATTTACAGAGTTAAACCCAAGAATTCAATTTGGCCAAGCTGTGTGTATACTGTACATACATACAAACATACATACACACATGCATACATACACACACACACATATACATACACACGTTTATATACACACAAACATACATACATATGTACATACCAGTGGTGATTTCTCATAGACTGCAAGGGAAGCCCGGCTTCCCCTAAAATTACGAAAATTCAATGGTTAAATATGTTCGGTTGTGTTGACATTTCATTGACTACAAATGTGTTAGAACACGTTCATCTCAAAGGTGAGTTTGTTCAGAATCAGCTTTATCACAAATCAACGGACGCGATGTTGTTCACTTCTCCTCCATTCCCGTTGTGCTGTTTTCTCATTCGATTTCTGCTCAGTGCATTTGTCCATAGACGCCGGGCGTCTCTGGGCTTCAATGGGACTGAGTGGAACAGTTTTATTCATTGCCTCAAAACTGGACGGTAATTGGATAAATGCCACGATGTTGTCCCGCCCCCGGACATTCGGTGTCTCTGGGGGTGAATGGAGCTGTGGGCGGAGCTCGGCCGGGCTGGACACCAGAATCCCACGTGCTGATTGGAGGATCAGTCGAAAGGCTGAATCCCGTTTGATTGACAGCTATTTTGAGATCCCCTCCTTCACTGACACAGTTCAGTTTAATACCGTCGCACATTCTGCTGTGAAATCGAGAGAGAAACCACTACGAAATTACTCGTTCATTTCTTGCACTGTAAATAAAACACACTCATTGTACTTCCTTGTTTCAATTTAACATAATTTCAGCGTTTTCTTGTTTCAGTTACATAATTCAATCGTTTCTTGTTCGAGTTTAATATCGTTTTGTAGATAGTTAAATCAATCAAACTGTCGGCTAGGTCGGAGTGAAAGGAGCTTCTCTTGTTTAAAAAGGCTGAAGTCTTACACTCGCTACACAATGGGCCAAGGCCGTCTAAGCAACCTAGCTCTGCTGGACATTGAGAGGACACTGGTTAAGTCCCTGGAAAAGACGCCTACTTGGTACGATAAGGTCACTGAGCATTTTCTTAAAAAGGAACGGAGGGACGAATGTATGTTTAAATAACTTAACTTTTTTTTTTATGTAAGCCGACAATGAGCTTCCCCTGTCTGAAAGACAAGCAGCCGCCACTGATACATACTGTGTGTACATACATACATACATACGCATACTGTACATACATACATACACACACACAGAGACCTACACACCCACACATACATGTACATACACTCATGCACTTACATACATGCAAACATACACACACACTCACACCTATATACACACACCTACATAAATACATACATACATATCCATATATAGACACACACACACACACACACACACACACACACATACATGTAGACAGACGTGGTTGCAGTACTCTAATAAGGATGAGAGTATAAAGGTGAAGTTTGCTGCATATTGGTTTTCCATGTTGTGACATTCTGGCTGTTACCCTGACAGACTGTCCTGCAGGATACAGTAGCTGAACCAAAAATGTGTTCAATTAATGCCCATAGTTTTCTAAGGGATCATGTATGCATCATAACTTTACTGAAAGCTAATTTTTCTTCTTTCATCTGTTGTCACAGCATCACTAAACAAACTAAACAAACAAGTCCGGACACAGCATGGAATATGTGATTTTTAAAGTGGGGATGAAACAATATGAACTTTAATTTCTATGTGCAAATATGATGATAATTTACTTAAGTTTGGTACACAGTGAGAGTCGATTCTGATGCTGGTGTTTTTTATTTAGTTTTCATTGAATGTGATGCTAAATCCTACCACACCAACCTCCAGCAGGTTAAACTCACAGTTAACTTCAAGGAACACTAACTTATGATTTGAAATTCACACAGCACACAATACAGGCTCAAGCAAGACACTTCAACAGCTATCTGGGTGCATATTATACCTCGACTGATGTCATCATTCAGTTGAGCACCAACAGATAAACAAAAATAAGATGATGGCAGTCAGATTAATACTGGTATACGAGTGTATAATAAAACTGTTTGGCTGACACACCAGTGCGTCCCTAGTTCTTCTTGTTGAAACCAGTACTTGAGTTGTACAGCTTTGTTTATTCAGACAGTTAATGGCCAAAGCCCTGCACAAAAGCCCATTACTCTGCAGTCATTACTCATGTTCTTTATCCGTCTGCTTCTACCTCTAAGAGTCAAATCACAGTTAGCCAACACACCTTCTTGCACACGCCTGTTTAGTAAATTGTATATCTAGATGTGGCAACTTTTCCATTCACTATCCAAGTGTGTGTTTACCTGAGACTATATCTCATATTTTATTCCACATTGGCTGAATACCTTGTTCTTGACAGATAAATGAATTCAACCTGTTTAGAGAGAGGGGATGGATCTTTTATGTCACAAACTCCTGTTCATTCTCTTGAATGAGGCACAGTGGGTCAGGCACAGAGATGCAAGGCTCTTCCACTTCAAAGCGCTGCGAGTCTTTGATGTCCCTGTCACATTATTAGTGTTTCTGAAGAAGCTGCAGCAGAATGAATCAACTATGGAGAGCTGCTCCAGAGTGCAGCCAGTGTTGTTGTGGCATTGCTCTGGTTCTGCTCTGCAGGTCCAAAGGTGTCCTGCTGGGATGGTTAACTCTGCACTGGAATGTTTCTCAGGCTTTTATTATTCACTGCATTATTCATCAGAGTTTGTTTGAATTAATGTATCGCAAAGAATTGAAAACGCAAATACATATTTATGTAACATACATTTCACACAGTTGAGATACGTTTGCTTAATGTTTGCTTCCTGCGAGTACATGCAGATTACACTGAGACACGTCTCTGTGAAGCTGCCAACAGCTGATATTTTGTGACTGCATGGAATCATATTTGTGACAGTCTTCTTCTCTGGCTGGAAAGACTTTGAAGAGCCATTTAGACATTTAAACCTCTTATGTGTGCTGTAAAAACGGTGTACAGTACGGCCTGTTATGGTTAAATATCAAATTCAATTGTCATTACAGGTGTTTTTTATTCTTTGCTGCATGCATGCAGTTTTGGTCTGACAGCACAGCAGTCAAACCTAATTTAACAATTATTGTTTTTAATCAACATAAGAACACAATAAATCATAGTGGAGCAAATTGCTAGCCACCTATGCACTCATAAAACATTCTACTGTCAGTTCAACTTGATCAGCAGGAAACAAACACAATCATTTTATTCCAGAATTGCAAGAATTTATCACCCTGTAGATTTAGTGAAAAAAATTATCTTCATACTTTCAGCAGCTACGATGATTTATTCAGACATTAATTCTTTGTTTGAGGTTCAGTCCACAGTCATTTTGGTGCGTGTGTTTTCCTGCTGGCTGCTAATAATAACTTTAATCAATATTTTTCTTGTGACACCAAATGAGCAGCATGTTACCCAAACAGATTATAGAAAAAGACCAGTCAATGTAATGTACTGTTGACATTACCACCTACCAATTTGACCAAATGGCTACACAGCTTGACAAATTATTGACTGGGTCACAGTGGACTTTATAAATCCGATATAATAACAATAGTTTGGTGGTGGAAAAAAAAGCAGAGCACTCACTGGGCAAGCCGATATTTCCACCATTCTGGAAAAACAACATGATGCTGTAGGAAATCAATCCTTGATTTCATTGGAAACTGTTGAACTCAACATATAAGCCAAAGTAATCAATCTATACATCAGGCAGGAACTATGCTCTCTTGATTTGTCGAGCTGATTATTTGGATACTTCAATACATAGGTAAATCTTCACCCAAAATCTATGGAAATGATTTATTCTCTGCATTTCATTCACACATACACCCCTTCCCATATCTGTTCTCTGTATATATTAAAGAGTTACATAATCAATTCCATCTTTATGTAATCCTACTGTTTCGTCTGATTTGTCTGTATCGTAGGTGAGCCCCGTGGCAGGACCTCTGGAGGGCGGAACATTGGTCACTATCCAGGGCCTGAACCTGGGTCTGTCCTTCTCAGAGCTGGAAGGCAACGTGGATGTGGCTGGGGTACCGTGCACCCCCCAAGAGGAGGGATACATCACTGCAGAACAGTATGACAGTCTCCTCCCCTCCACAGTTAAAACAGGCTTACTGTATTCTACACAGACATACAGTATGGATGCAAACACACACAGAAAAACACACACATTCACTCTCCGTTTCGCTTCTATGCTATTTTTCTCTCAGACTTGAGTCGGTGAATAAGTCAGATCTAATTGATGCCTCATCAGGTTGTAGGATTGTGTGGGGGGCTTTGCATTTGCGTTGGTGCAGTCAGAGCCAAAGGAAGAGACAGTCTTTGTGTCATTGTCGTTATGAGGGTGTCGGCACAGCTGTAATTGAAATGCGCTGCATGTCGCTGACTGGAGGGACAATCTGTTAGCCATGTGTTTCTCTCACAGCCATGTAATGCGATTGGGCTCAGGCTGCAGGGACTTTATTTATATCCTTGTAAAAAAAAAAAAAAAAAGGAGAAAGAAAAGAACATGCCAGCAGAAAATTGGAAAACTCTGGTGATGTATGAATAGAAGGGCTGGGCAGGGACGATTCATTGGTTGCTCTTATTGTATCAGGAAACGCAGTTTGGTGCGTAGGGCAGTGGATTCAGCAGAGTCATTCATTTGGCGCACACAGTGCTTTAAAACATGGCATTACAGCTGTTACAACCATTAATTTCAGCATGGGGTCAGTTGCTATAATGACTTATTCATGGCGCACTTTATCTTATTGACCTGACAGGCAATACTGATTTATCGAAGAAACCCTTATGTTGTCATGGTTACCAGAGGTAATGGTGGGTGGCAATCGTGCTGGAGATGGGAAGGAGTGTAGTTTATCATGTGAGTTATATTGCTGTTATAGGTTTCCCATTAGGAAGAAAGATGGCCCTCCGTATTGACCCACAACTTCTATGAAAGTCTGCCTCAATCACACTGGCCAGTAGAGGCCATCTTCCCTCAGTGAGATTCATAACAGATGTGATACAGTGCACTCAACCTGCTCCGTGTGTGTTCAGCCTGTTTATTTCTTGCATGCATTACAATTTTGGTTGTGTGTCTGTATTTGTGCATATCTGTATTGTTGTATTTGTGCCTTTTGTTTGGGTAGGATTGTTTGTGAGATGGCAGCCGCTCCCAAAGGAAGTGCACCGGGTCCAGTAATGCTGTGTGTCGGTGAATGCAGACCAGAACTGCGTGCACAGTCCTCCCAGCTCTACTCCTTTGTGGTAATTCTAACACAACTTAAGTTTGAACATTTGATCTGAAACAAACATGAAGTGAAATGTTTTAGACATAAAGTATAAACTGTAATTAACTTAATGAGTTTGAGATATTCAGGGGAGTTTAAAACATTACCATAAAGTGCTTTAGATGGTTTGTTTACTGCGTGCATCATTTTTATTTTCTAGCTAATTATAAGATTGTTGACTTTATTGCACTCAGGCCACATGAAACTTTTGTTTGTTTTTGAAGATGTGCTGTATTATTAATGTTTTTTTTAGCAAATTAGTTGAACCCTCCGGTATCCCGTCCAGCAAGGCCCTTACTAAGTACCAAGTGTGCCTTTTTGGCACACTTGTGGAATAATGTCAAAACATTTTTCATACAGTTTGTTTTTAATTCTTTTACGCTTATTTCTATTTCATCAACTTGAGCTGTAAATAAAAATATCAAATTCTCAATAATTGTCACATTTTTTAACCCTTTAAATACCATGTTTGTAATGTAAACAAACCATTTTCTTGGATGCAAAAAAACACAAAAAATTATTTTTTTCAATATACTACAGAAAAAAGTGAATCACATATTATTTTATTTTTGCAGCCTGGCATATGCCAGTGATTAACTCCAAATTGGTTAATTTGCATTATTATTTTTGGTGCTAGGTCAAATGTTTAAAAATACTAGCATCTTTCACCAAGTGTGCCAAAAAGGTACACCTACAAATCAAACTATTAAATATTAAATGTTGATTTATTTTTCTGCTCTAATTTGATTTTATTTTTCTAAATCAAAGTCAGCCCTAATCAAACATATCAAATGGAAGAAATAGTGCGTTTTAGCCACACTTGGGAGACAGATGCTAGTCTCGTAATTTCCTTTTGTTTACAATGTGCAAATTTTACTTGGTGACCAGAATTTAAAATATCATGCAAAAATGAACAACTTTTGAATTCTAACCATTTAAATTGTGAAAAATACTATGAAGTTTTTTAACATGAAGTGCAAAGTGAGCCTAAAAGGCACACCCTGGATACCGGAGGGTTAAAGTATGACCCCTATTGAAAACTTCTTACTTTTTGTTGACTTTTTAATCAGCAAATACTTTAGTTCCCAATGAAATTTTTCCCTCAGAGCCAGTATAAATGAGCTTACAATGAATAAGACACGCTCCTTTCTGGATGTCACCTTTGTTAAATGAAAAATTAATGACTTATGGTTCTCAACAGACCCCTTCAATGCTGGCGTTGACTCCAGGCAGAGGACCAGAATCCGGGGGCACTAAGGTCACCATTGTGGGAGAGAATCTGGGGGCTGGCAGCACAGTTAATGTGTACTTTGGTAATCAGACCTGTGAGTTGTACAGGTGAGTCCGATGTCAACATAGCATCCTGATGTTTTATTAACCTCCCATCTATTAAAATGAATAATTCACAAATGCTAAAATGAGACTTGTGCTTACTTCCACACATATTAATTCCTTTCCCAGATACTCTATTTAAAGAAGCGCACTTTAGATGCAATTAAAGCTCTGTGTGTTAAATGGAAGGTCGTAATAATAAATTGCAGGGAGGTGATGAAACACACAGCAGTAGGTAGAATATTGTTCATTGAGTATTTATAGATATCTATTTGAAGTTCAAAATACTTCACATGGTAACAGTCAGGAGGGTGAAACGAGGGAGCCATTAGCTGGAGCACCCTCTAATTACAATGTTCCATCCCTAATGTGTCTGTAACGAGGAAGGGATGGGACAGACTATGATGAATCCTTTCGCCTCATGGTAATGTGCATGGCTCATAACAGTGTGAAGCCGGAGCAGCAGCGAGCAGGCAGAATCACAATCAAAGGGAACAATAAATCCCTCTTTTGGTTCCCCCCCCAGGAGGACCATGTCAGAGATTGTGTGCTTCTCTGCTCCATCTGTGCTGGGAGCAGGACTGGTGCAGGTTAGTTTGAGTGTCGACCGAGCCAATGTTCCTGGAAGTCTGGCCTTTGAATACATCGAAGACCCAACAGTCCAGCGCATTGAACCTCTATGGAGCATCACAAGGTAACGACACAATACAGCCCTGCAGAAACGCAGATATGAGCCCCTTTAACCTTTATTTAACCTGGAAAACAGTGAACACAATTAACCCTTTCATGCACGAATTATGAGAACCTTAGTCAAGATTTTTTTTCTTCAGTGTTTAGCCATGAAAAACACAAAGTGATCCAGATTTTTTTTTTTTCTATGGAGTTAGAAAAATATCCATGCATTTAATTTTTGAAGTAAAGAAACGTGTTTAAAACCCAATATCAGAGAGTGATATGAAAACAATGAAATAAAAACATTTTTAATGCTGCTAATCTGATGTCTTCTCACATTTTAACATATTCTAATGCTAGTAATTACTCATTTCATGGAGATAATATGCAAAAAATAACCCGTCTTGTCTAACAAATAACAATTGATTTACACTCAAACATGTTAGTGCAGATCAGGTTTATCAAGAACAGCAAAGTTACAGTAATGATCTGAATTACAGTGTATGGGATGGTGCATAAGCGTCCACTGTGTTGGCTGATATGGAACTAAAACAACAAAACCCATTAATATACAAGAGAACAGCTGGAGAAGAACTGTCCACTGGAGTGGACAGTGCATGAAAGGGTTAACAATATCCCACAGGTTTAAAATGTAAGTCTTTCTGTGGTTTCTCACCTGAATCTCTTGCATTCAGGTGGACAATTTCAAAGTGTCACCCACCATAAACAAACCATTTGTTTACATTCAGAGCCAGTAGGTAACTCGAGTATCTTCGGCATTTTGTTGTGACGTGCATTGTGGGAAACAGAGGCTCATCCAGCTGCTAAAGACACAACGCGGAAACGGCAGGAGCTCCCTTCCCTCTATGCATATTCCTCCAGCCGTTTCCACGTTTCAGATGTTTCCACGTTGTGTTTGTTTCATTCATATAATATCATATGGTCGCGCAGCCGCCTACCTTTCCTGCAATGCACGTCGTGACAAAATTCCAAAGATGCCCGAGTTACCTCCCGGCTCTGTTTGTAAACACATGGTTTGTTTATGGTGGATGGCACTTCGAAATTGTTCAGCGTAATGCAAGAGATTCAGGTGAGTAATCATAGAAAGACTTACAAATTCATGATACTTAGGCTATGACTGAGGTTTTACATATTTGATGAAAAACTGGACATGGAAGTCTCCTGCACCTTTAAGGTATCCATGAGTCATTTACATGGATGTAAAAAAATAAAATACAAACTGTTAAAATATGAATTGCAATTTTCTAAATATTATTCACATAATCACTATCAATATAAATATAGTGTCCGCCTACAAAAATGTAAAAATAAATACTGCAAAGCCTATATGTGGACAAGTCCAGTGTCAAAAACTGAAATGAATCCAAACACACACCTTCAAACCCCCCCACCCCCTATCCCCCCTTGTTTTAACCAACTTGTGTGAAAAGTAAAGGGAAGGACGTATGTTTCATCAGTTCATTCACTCAAACTCACAGTGGAGCTGAGTCAGCGGCTCAATCTGCCAGAAGTTCAGGCAAACTGAGGTCAAGATTAATGACGAACTGTAGATCAGTTAAAATGCTTAAAAATCATTCATATCAGTTTTTTCTCTTCAGCAAGGAAACTTACTGGGGAATTATTAATAATTCTAAAGTATATACTGTTTGCCTTTGGCATTAAATACATCTGATGATACCATCTTCTTACGTGTAAGGTAATTTCATAACTGATTGAAGCAGCATAATTAAGTGCCATTTTTCTTGCTCAATACAGACTATAGAGACAGATAGTGTGAAGAAGTCCTGGGAGCAAGGACGGTAACTGCATATTCTTTAAAAATGATGTCGGTTTGTGGATAAGATCACGACAGATGAAAAAAGCCTGATATAAATATGAATATGCCAATGATGACTGCAAACACGTCTCATTTATGCATTAATTACTCAAACTCTCAAGGTTAGAGCTGAATTCACTGCACCTCCTGTGAGGAGAATGCAGCCCTCTCAACTGTTCACAAGCACTGAAGTCCAAATACGGACTATTGCAGTATTAAGAAATATCCTATAATGCACACTTTTTTGTCTGTACTATTAAGTTTCACAACATACTTTATGCTATAAAGTCTCAACCCATCTGAAGATGCACTCAGATTAAAAACAAGCATTTCCTATCTATTTTTATAACAGGGTTACGGCGTACATGTGGCTCAGTAGATTACGCATCTCCAAGGACGTCTGATGCATGTACTGTATGTACTGAGTGGCATCTTCCCCTCTGAATGTGTATGACGCAAACAGATAAAGAAACTGTTTTGCATATACTCTCCAATAAAACATCTCTTAATATGAAAAACCCTTCTGCCTAAATGTGGCTGTCTGCCTAGTACAGATTATGAGTCTGCCAGGCAATCTGTGAGTTAGCCAGCAGTCATAGACACAGGGAGAGTAAAGCAAATGTTGATAATATCTAATCAGTTATCGCAACAAGGTGACTGATAAACATCAAAATCCGTGCTGATTTCAGTTTTTTTTTTGTTTTTGTTTTTTTTTTTTTTACTTAGGCGGCATTTCACCTCATATTACAATTAGCTAAGTAACGATATGAAAATTTCATAACACGGTTACTGTGACCAAAATTATCACCATTATCATTATTATCACGGTATTGCTGAAATTGTGCTCAAAATGTTCAAAAAGTACTAATACACACACTGAAATAATTTAACCAAGTTGTATTTTGAAAAAAACAAATAAAAAATAATAAAATATTTGGCACAATGTACCTTCTGTTGCAGAAACATTCAAGTATTAACCCTTAGTGGTCTGAGCCTATTTTGTCCATTTTTCAGTCCTTTTGATTTTGTCTTTATATACTATATAAACAAAAGTTTACTATACTCATATTTGGTATCTTTTTTTTCAGCACAACTTCATTTATATCATCTGTCTATTATTTTTTCACTTTAAACTACTATATCAACACGAAAGGCCAGAAAACACAAAAAAGGCAAAAAAATCTATTTGAAAAATGTGTCAACTTTATTGCATAAATAACACAAAGATGTTTAACGAACCTTTTCAAAGACTTTAAAAGTGAATATTGGTTCCAAATATTAGGTATATAGAAATTAAAATTGTAATAAATTAAAACTATACTCCAATATTTGACATGAAAGCAGATCTTTACATAGGGTTTTTTCCCCTAAAAGTGCTGCAATCAAACACGGTTATCATGATAATTAGAATTTAAACGGTAATACTAACCGTCTGCAATTTTACCGCGGTTTATCGTTATACCGGTAATCATTACATCCCTAATTACAATTATAGTAATTGCGTAATTACTTGCTGCACAGTTCTAAAGTGGAATACCTGTGTTCCACTAAATAAAAGATGGCACTTAATTTGGGTCTGAGTGGGATTACCCAGCACTGTGTTCCTGCAGATTAAACTTCAGAGAGATACCCTGGCCCACAGCCTGGTGACAGGAGGAGCTTTGTGGAGTTGCAATCAAGAGCCCTCATCATGAATGTGCAGCCCCACTATGTGGCCCTACAAGCTTAGGTAGCCTTTGAAGTGTGAGAAGAGAAGGATTGGCACTCTGTCGGGTTGACTGGATTGGCCAGTTTTTTTTTTTTTTCGTTTTTTTTTTTTTTGTGCTATTTCTCTCTTTTTCACCCTCTGTCTTTGTCCTTACCTCTACCTCTAAACTCCACATTCCTTGTTCAGTTTTCTAAGATCACGCCGCATCCCAGGTTATCTAAAGATTACAGTGTTGTTTATTTTAATCACATCTAGCACAGATATATAAACAAGCAGCACCTGTATTCATGCTATGCCAGGCTCACACTCACCGGTGAATTTAAAATAGCAGCCAGCTGGTTTGCCGTTTGATCTGGTGCTTCTGCCCGATAACAAAGAGTGAGCTACCACGCCAGCTTTACCTCCTCAGACCTGCATTAATGTGAGAAATTGTTGAGTTTGCAAGTTAAAAAGATGGATCTATGTAGTCGTCGAAATACATCAGGATGAAAAGCATTTTGTTTTGAATCAGACATCAGTGCTGAATCATGCTATGTGTGTGCGGTTGTTTAATAATGCTACAGTTTCCTGAAATAAATCCATAACTTTTTTTTTTTTTTTCACACAGTGGTCACACCACCCTGACTGTAACTGGAACAAACCTGGATGTGGTTCAAGAGCCGCGGGTCAGAGTCAAATATGCGGGCCATGAATCTGTCAATGTGAGTGTGACTGCTAACTGTTAATATACTGCACTCAAGCTTTATTGACGTTGCTTACTCAAGCTAATAGAAATGAAAGAGTAAAGTTGTTCATTAGTACAACAAGGTAGATTAGTGCAGGGGTTAATAACCACTCTTTGTTCTCATACACCAATCTTTACTGGCTTGTTTATGTAGTCTTAAAGGTACAATATGTGACAATGACGAGAATGTATTTATGGCTTTTTAATTTCAATGTGTTAATGTTAGACTTTTATCCGAGCAAAATTTGGTTCCACCTTGGCAGATTTGTTTTCTTCCTAATACAAGACCATTTACTTGTATTTAATTATATTCAAAGAGGCATTTATTCCTCAGTGCCTCCATCCTACTCTTGTACAACACTAGTTATCATTAACAATTAACAATGCTCGGTGTCTGCTAATGTTTAGTTGACTGACATCACATTGATATATAACTGTGAAATATATCTGACCATTTACAAATGATGCTAAAACCTACTTTTGGGAGGTACTGTTAATTGGAAACTAGGTCCTGTATTATATGTTGTTGTTTTTTGTTTTATAATTGTGATGAATGGTTTTTAGTTGTTGTTGTGTTGTTACCATCCGCGAAGGAGGTTATGTTTTGCCGCCGTTGGTTTGTCTGTCTGTTTGTCCGTCCGTGTGCAAGATACTCAAAAAGTTATGGACGGATTTGGATGAAAATTTCAGGAAATGTTGATACTGGCACAAGGAACAAATGGTTCAATTTTGGTGGTGATTGGGGGTGGGGGGCCACTGGATCTGCCTTGGCGGAGATCTGTGCTCTATGAGTGCTTTTCTAGAAAAGACAGCGCAGACCTCCACCAAGGCAAATCAGTGCCGCCCACCCCTCCCCCCGATCACCACCAAAATTTAATCATTTGTTCCTTGTGCCAGTATCAACATTTCCTGAAATTTTCATCCAAATCCAGGGCACTGATCTGCCTTGGCGAGGTCTGCGCTCATCCGGGTGCTTCTAGTTTTGCTTTGTATTGATTTGTTTTGGTCATTCGTGCACTGCAGTGTAAAGACAATTGTGTTGGTGGTGCGGACTCTATGAAGAATAGCAATGGCCAAAGCTAATGGGATCCAAATAAATGAAATAAAATGACCCTGAAACAGCCCACTAAGGTGAAGAAATGAGCAGCTCCCAACACAACACAGATTCCAACACAAATTTTAACTAAGTCCAATAGCATGCACAAACTTTACATGTTGTACCTTTAAACATTGAGATGGATTAATGAAGTGTTTTTCAACCTTGGGGTTGCCTGGAATTCAATGGGTCACTTGGAATTTCTAGTAATTGATAAATAAAAAAAAAAAAACACTTACTAATTAAAAAAATGTATGGTGAGTTGACAGAGACAATCACAATACATAAAAGACAAGACAAACTCTGAAGCTGAAACTGAAGCACTGTGGTACTGTTTATCTGTCAAATGTTCATTGTGGTCGGTTTCAGATGCTGCAGCTCTTTCATAATTCATAGTTTGAGTTATTGTTTGTTCTGTATTAATTGTCAGCCTTGTAAATCCATGCTGGACTGACTGTACATATCCTGACCAAGGAAAATCAAATTCTCAGTTTGTGCAGTAATCTACACCTGGCTTTTCTGCCTCCGTCCATAATGATATACATTATATAGACTAAATTTCATCTAAAATTAACATTTACTTAGCAAACTATTACATGATCAAAAACAAATTAATTTTAGCAAAAATAAATTCTCCGTTTTGAATGTCTGGGGTCATCAGAAAATTGTGATGTTAAAGTGGGGTTACGAGCCAAAAGAGGTTGGGAACCAGTGGATTAATGCTTAAGAATATCTTGTTACCCAATACATGAGGAAAGAGAGGCAGTTTGGTTTAGAGTGGATTTAATCTTGAATGTTACAATAATAATATCCAGACCTGGGAGTCTGAAATCAAAAACATACCCTGTCAGTACCCAACAATCATAAAATCACAGCAGCATAATGTTATCAGGCAGTAGATAAAATGGACCTGGCATCTGTGGTTGTATAAGTGATGCCAGATATGAACACAGTAAAGCAATGATGGTTGAATAGTTGTGTTTTATTCCAAAATGAGCTCCAAAACAAAAAAAAAAAAGCTGACATGAAAGTGCAACTCAGTTTTGGGACGTGATTTATGGTGCTGATTCTGCTTGCCTGAGCTCCTCAGGCAGGTTGCTTCAAAGTGATTGATTGTTTCCACAGTGTTGAGGCCCCGATGGCAAAAGTCCAGTCACCTTTAGCCTTACGTTTTCCAATTTGGACAAGTCAGGGATTTGCCTGAGGATCTGAGGCTGCATCACTGAAGGAGGGCAGAAATTTTTGGAAGGAAGTTTTAGCTAGATCTCAATAGATCAACATAGTATTAAATCTATTCAAAAATGTAATACTTTGAGCAGGAAATGTAAAGATGCTGGTGTTTCTTTGAGATCATAATTTGCTTTTTTCCCTGAGCTTTAAATAAACAGAGCAGAAGGCAAATATCATATTAGAGTGTTTAAGCCTCTTTCTAGATAAGTAAATGTTATATTTCTCAGTTTTCAGAGTCAGAAATAATGTCAGCGTCAAATATACTCAGTTTTGAATGAAACGTATTTTTCATCTATCCATTTAACCATCAAATATAGAACGACTCCGTAGTCAGTTTATTACCCCGCCCCCAAAGGGGACGCAAGGGGTATTGCTTTTGGTTTGGTTTGTTTGTTAACATTCTAGCAGCAAAACTATTGGTTGAATTCATACCAAACTGGGTTTATACCATACCAGTGACCAAGCATAGATGTCATTACATTTGGGGAACAGTAGGTCAAAGTTCAAATTTTTTATGAATTTTTATTTTTTTCCCATTTACTTATAGTGGGTGAAATTCAAATGTCTGTAGCAGCAAAACAATTGGTTGAATTCATACCAAATTGGGTTTATTGATTGCCAGTGACCCAAATAGATGTCATTACATTTTGGGAAAAGTAGGTCAAAGTTCCAATTTTTTATGAATTTTTAAAATCTTTTTTCTTTTCCCATTTACTTATAATGGACAAAATTTCAAATGTCTATAAATACATACATTTTGTTTCAATTTACTTCAAATTTCGCACATATATAGAGACAACTGATATGCTGACATCACATGCAATCGACATGATGACATCAGCTGGATCGATGCCAAAATAAGCTACGACAGTGGTTTCCAACCTTTTTTGGTTCTTGACCCCATTTTAACATCACAAATTTCTGGCGACCCCAGACATTCAAAACTGAGATTTTTTTTTTTTTGCTAAAATTAATTTGTTTTTGATCATGTAATAGTTTGCTATACTATGTTGCAAATAAACGTTAATTTTAGACGACATTTAGTCTATATAATGTATATTATTATGGACAGAGGCAGTAAAGCCAGGTGTAGATTACTGTACAAAGTGAGAATTTTATTTTCCTTTTTTTAGGATATGTACAGTCAGTCCAGCTTGGATTTACAAGGCTAACAATCAATACTGAACAAGCAAGAACTCAAACTATGAATGATGAAAGAGCTGCAGCATCTGAAACTTACCACAATGAACATTTGACAGATAAACAGAACCACAGTGCTTCAGTTTCAGACTCACAGTTTGTCATGTCTTTCATGGATTGGGATTGTCTCTCAACTCACCATATATTTTTATTAGTAAGTTTTTATTTTTTATTTTTATCAATTACTAGAAATTTCAGTTGACCCCAACTGAATTCCAGGCGACCCCACGTGGGGTCCTGACCCCAAGGTTGAAAAACACTGAGCTACAATATGTGTGAAGGGCAGGGTTTGTTGTGCCTGACACCACTTGTTTTTTCTGTTTTTTACTGTAGACATCTATGCTTTGGTAGAGGGCTGGACAGTAATGCTGTGTTTACTGTGTACTGTGATATAGCATACAAACATAAAACCTGCTGATATTCTGGCATCCCAGCGTGTGCTGTGTATTCAATGTGACGGTTAGACATTGTGCATCCGAGGTATGCACTGAGCCAATTAAGTGGTGTGTTAATGATGCCAGAGCAGAATCTGAGCCAGTCAATTAAAACAGCATGTTCTCTAGTATCACTGGCAGCACTGAGATCTAAAGGGATTAAAGCTGAACTTTCACCCGAATCAGTTTCTAAAAGAGGGTCACCGGTGAATTTAATGAGGGTCGTGTCTTTATCACACATCTCTTGAAAACATAACTGAAACTTCTCAGAAATGTTTATCGTCACAAAAGCAGTTAATTGACTTGGAATGACTTTGTGAGAAAACTTTGAAAAGAAAAAAAAAAAACAGCAGCAGAGAAATTGCCCTGGAGGTTGTGGATTTTAAGGAATCAGCATGAATTTAGGAGGAGTTTAAAAACTGTGAAGAAAACAGCAGATAACATCTTAATTTTAAATAGGTGAACAGAGTTTTAAGAAGTGGATGTTAAACTTCAAAATGTTGTAATTAAGGAAAATTTTGTCGGTGGGAAAAAGTAAACATTATTCATGTATACCGCCTCAGTGACAAAGGAGGTTTATAAAACAACATCTGGGGCAGTGTACATATGTAGGCGGTAGCAAAGCAATTATCGTTTCACATGCAGGAGGTTCGAAAACAAGAAAATATGGGAGAAGGTAAATAGGGTAGAGATAACAGCAAATACCAAGATGTACAGAAATACATGGTTTCATGCTGACACCACAGGGGCTCTGAATAGGAGTCAGTTAATGTTGAGCTGCAGAAAACAGAAAATGGTTCCTCAGGATGGCTGACATCTGTATATTAAAGTCATTTAGAATAATATGGGTAGGAAGAAACCTAATTATGAAGCTCCCTTCACTCATAAAATGTTGTCTCCTGCAGGTGTGTAAAGTGCTGAATACGACAACCATCAGCTGCTTCGCTCCCTCTCTGAAGGCCGAGTACACCACAGACCAGGAGACCATCAAACACGTGGACGAGTTTGGCTTTGTCTTCAATAATGTCCAAGCCCTGCTCACCTACAATAACACAAGCTTTGTGTACTACCCCAACCCTTACCTGGAGCCCTCAGCCTGTCAGGGGTCCTGGAACAGAAACCGGGTGCTCCCATCATACTCAAAGTACGTAAAAGAGATGGGACCTGCCACTGTTTAATGATTCTGTCTGATGTATCGGCAGTAAACAGAGGCTGGTATCTAACTGACCTCCATCAGCACCATATGATCAGAACCGTTCTTACTGAATTTTTTTCTCTATTTAATTTTTCTTAAGTGATTTATCACCATTTATCTTAATATTATCCTCAATATTTAGCTTGTTTTCAGTATTTTTTCCACGTATTTTCCTATATTTAATTTGGCATTGGCTACTACCACAGTACTGTGGCACAAAATATGGGTTTGTCTAATGCCACAGAGCCAATCAAATGTTAGCATTTGTACTAGAGCCAATCATGGATACTGTTACATGAACTCATTATCCTCTTGTTGCCACAGTACTGTGGTGATACATGGCGTATACTTCAGTGCATTCTTTTATGCATTTTGCTACCACAGTACTGTGGCAATGGATGGAAGAAACGACAAATTAGTGATAAAATACAGTACAAAATAAGGATTATTGTTCTAAATAATCTATATGTTGTTTTATGGTGTTCTTTGTTCAGTCAGTGAAGCTGGAGACGGTGGGCAGAGCAACATGCTAGATGCAGCAGTGTGCCATGTGACTTGTCAGTTCTGTGTCAGTTCAGTGTATTGAGTGTTGTCCGAATTCTGCACTCTGAACGTTGTCCCAGTGGCAGATTTATATCGGTGTCGGGTTTACCTACCGGTGCCCTTGGTGCCGTGCGCCTGCCAGTCCTGTCACTTTTTCAACAAAATCTATCATTAACTGAACATAACCAAGTGTTTCCATCCAGTGTCACTGATCCAACTCCATGGATTTTACTGGTGAATCAATGCTGTAGAAGATGACGGTGTTTCCATAGTAACTACGGAGCCTCTGAACGTCCAAATGGGTCATAACTGATGACCATGAAAAGATGACAAACTGTATTTTACACCAATTATTAACATGTATTGATAGGATTAGTGGATCACCAGGTATTAAATAGTTTAGATCAGTAGATGGTTTTGGTCATCAGTGGCTGTTTGGGTCTTTATGGGTTAAACATATAAAACATTCTGTCCCTTCAATGATCAATACATTAGCCCCAAAAATTTCTAAATACCAGCAAACTGTTATCAAAGTATTGCAACACATTCCCTCTATGTACATGTCTGCTGTTTATAGTCTCTTGAATAGATTTTTCCAGGTGTTTTACTCTTTACCACATGTGCCACAGCTTCCAAGTTTATCCTTAAATTGTGTTTTCCGCAGAGGAGCAACACTGGATTGCTATTTAAAGCAATTTGTTTCTGTTTTTTGGTAAAATAAGTAATTCAAAGAACCCATTCAGACATGCTGTAAGATGTTAGAGTGCTCTGGATAGTTAAAATAATTTTGATATTATTACTACTTCCTTGTGAATCTACTGAAAGAGCACATATCACAAAATCTGACAATGGTTTGATTCAGCCCATGGCCACTTGGGGCACGTCATCTCAGACTCAGACTCAACTTTATTGTCATTCAATCAACAGTACATGACAGAAAGAAATATAGTTACCCAGGTCTTGGTGTTTGTAGCATGAGAAAAGATAAGAGGGTGAAATATAAAATAATATATATAAAACTTAATAGAATAGTTCCTGAACTATTCCATCACGCAGGAGTGGAGAGATATAGCAGATGGCATTTATTTAATGGAAAGGATTACTTTTTCTCTTTGTCTTAAGAAAACAGTTTTGTTTTGTTTTTAACTTTGGACCGAATGGGTCAAGTATATTCAGGCTTTACAACCAGATTTTGTGAAAGCCTGAACTGTAACTCTGACTTTACCTTATTATTCAACCTCATCTGATTTTTCTTTTCTTTTTTTTTTGTCAATTTGTACACGTTTTCTCTCCCAATATCTATATAGTTATTGAAATTTATAAAATATGTCCATGCCAGTGGGTCCAAAACTGCTCTTGATAATATACACATTATGCTCTGTAATATAAACTGCTGTTCAGAAAAAAAAAAAAAAACACTCAATAGAATAGAATAAAAACTACCATAGAATACGCAAAAAATAAAAAAAAAATAAAAAAATAAATTACCGTCCACTGTGTACAAAATTACACAATATACAGCAACCATAACAGTTAAAGTGGTGGTGCATGTAGCAGCAGCAACAGTGAAATAAAATGACAATAGTGACTTAAGCTGCATCATGATCTGTTGTTAAGGTGCATGGTCGGCAGTATGTAGGGGCAGTGCATGGGGGGGGGGGGGGGGGGCGGGCAGCTCAGTAGTTCAGCAGCACTGCAAAAATCTAAATCTTACCAAGTGTATTTTTCTCATTTCTAGTCAAAATATCTCATCACACTTAAATAAGACATAATCACCTAAACAGTAACTTTTCAGTGAGATATAAGAACTTATTTTTAGACAAAAGATCTTGAAAATCTTATTTCAAGAAATCTTACCAAGATAATTTTCACTTGTTCCACTGGCAGATTTTTTTGCTTGATTTAAGCAAAAAAAAAAACAAAACTGAATTAAGCAAAAAATAAAAAAATAAAATCTGCCAATGGAACAAGTGAAAATTATCTTGGTAAGATTTCTTGATATAACATTTTCAAGATCTTTTGTCTAAAAATAAGTTCTTATATCTCACTGAAAAGTTATTCTTGAGGTGATTATGTCTTATTTTATCTGTGATGAGATATTTTGGCTAGAAATGAGAAAAATACACTTGGTAAGATTTAGATTTTTGCAGTGAGTGTGCTCTGTCACCCCTGCGTTTTGTGATTCTTTGTACTATCACCATAAAAAAGGCTGCAAATGTACCAGAAAACTCAATGAATCCATTACAAGTGAAAAAGTAAGAGCAGAGTTTACTAAAAACCCCCGTCTGGTCACACAACACTTTGCCCCTCCTGCTCATTGATACCCTGCCTACCCAGGGATTCATTTTGAGTCTTAACTTTAAATCTTTTCAAAAAATATGTAAATAAATAAATAAATAAACAAATAAATAAAATGAAAAAAGTGTAAGGTGAACATGTCTGTGAAATTTGATTGGTTTGATTAGTTTAATAGTGCCAGAGAAATCAGTTGGACAAAATGAATTCCTGGTATATTTATATGGGCGAGGGTATAAAAAAGGTTGAAATGACTGGTCTGCCGAGATTTCCTCAAATATTGTTATTATCTCAAAGGTCAAACTATTGAACAAAAGAGGTTTCCTGTTCTTCTAAAAGTGCATTTCCAGTGCATGAAATACAGTGTCAAACATAGTTATTATTCTGTGTTGAAAAGTGAAGCTCAAAGAAGCCCACTTGAGTAGAGAGGGACAGATTTTCAGCAAAATACATCAAGTTGAATGGTGTGCCTTCTCTGAAATAGTCAGTTTTGGAAATTATCTAAATTCCTCAAAATATCAGAAGTAACATAACACATATGATCAACCACACATTTGTCTGTTGCAATGTTGCATTGGTCGCTTCTCTTTACACAGATGTATGCTGTACAGTTGTGAAGATGTCACCTTGTTTCTGGCTTTTGCTAATCTCTTGAATCATATTGTCAGATTAACACGTGTTATTATTTGCTTCTTTGTTCTGCAGGGCCGTAACCTGGTACCATCTGCATCTGGCGGAGCGCGGCTGAATTACACAGTGTTGATCGGAGATACCCCATGTTCTCTTACCGTCTCTGACACACAGTTACTCTGTGAACCACCAAACCTCACCGGACAGCACAAAATACTGGTCAGTTCATTTCAGTTTTACGTGTTTGAAGCTGATTTCTGTCTTTTGTGCCTGTGATTGCATGTCTGCTTGTATGTGGGTCACAGTCTGTGGGTCAGTGTTTGTGTCTACGTCACTGTGTTTGTGGGTCAACATCAAGCTTCACTTAGTCACAGTCGTTTTGTCATTGTTAGTCACTTCTGGTTCAGTGGGTTCCCAATTAGCCTCTAGAACTATTGACAAGCACAAAATAAGTAAAATTCAACAGAAAATGATCCCCAACATCACTGTTTGCCAGTTTTATTCTTTAGCAACCACTTGTGAAAAGTTTTCTGATAAGTGTATTATATTTCTTAAGTTTTATGTCACAGTATTTGTTGGTTTACTGTCTAAACCAGACTTAGACAGAATTATCCGTGCATTTATTTCTAGCAGGTTAGACTACTGCAGTGGTTCTCAATCTTTTTCTGCCGGGCCCCCCTTTGGAAGACAAAAAATGTCCAGGCCCCTCTCAACCCCAACAGCATTGTAACAGTGGTGCAATTATAACTTTTATTGAAAGAAACATCAGTATCATAATAATGCTTTTTGCTTTTCCTTGAATACATTTTTGTTCAAATTAAACTTAGATTCTTGCTTGAAAAATACAAATAAACTCAACAAGACTGCTTCCTGAGACAATATTTTTCCAAATAAAAATAGGAAATGTGTAATTATCTTACAACTATGGCAATAAAGTTTCTTTTTTTTGTAGAACAACAAACAAATTTTGGTGACAAAGATGAACATTTTAACAACATCAGTGGCTGCAATGAGCCCGTTTCCATTTTACATCTCAGAACATTAAAGTGCAAACTGTGCAAAAACTGAAACATTGCACATTTTTCTTTTCCAGTCAAATCCTTGTCCATTCTCCAAACTTGAACTCTTTGTCTAGTCTAGTGCCAGACCACCATGGCAGTAGATTTGTTTGTTGTATGTCCCTAAAATGAGTCCAGGGTGCTCCAACACTAAAACATTAGTTCCACCTGCTACATGTTCAAACCTGAAGAAAAGAAAAAAAAGCAAGAACACCCAGAACAGATCCCATGCCCCCCCTGGCAAGCCCCCCCCCCCCAGGGGGCCCACCCCACAGTTTGAGAAACACTGGGCTACTGTAACAGCCTTCTCACTGGACTCTTTAAACGAGCTGTAAGACAGCTGCAGCCCATCCACAACGCTGCTGCTCGGGTCCTGACTAGAACCAGGAAGTACGACCATATTAGTCCTGTGCTCAGGTCTGTGCACTGGCTTCCTGTCGCTCAGAGGATAGACTTTAAAACAGCTCTGCTCCTGTATAAGTCTCTCCAGGGTCTAGCACCAAAGTACGTCTCTGACATGTCGGTCTCATATGAACCATCTGGGACCCGGAAAACCTCAGGGACTGACACTTGCTGGTGCTCAGAGTCAAGACTAAACACAGTGAAGCTGTTTCAGTTCCATGAGCTAAACTCTGGAACAGTGGGACAGGCCTCTACTCTGACAATGTTTAAGTCCAGGCTAAAAACGGCTGAAGGGGTTCTATCTGACCTCTTCTCTTTTACTTTATTTTAATTGATTATTTTTGATGTTTTATTGATCATGCTTTAATTGTGTGTTTTTAACTTGTCTCTTTTCCACTTTTGTAGAGCATTGTGAATTGCCCTGTGTATGAATTGTGCTATACAAATAAATTTGCCTTGCCTTGGTTAATGCGTATTTAAAGCCCTGTGATATTGTGTCCTTGCTACGCTGTGCTGAAAACTTGAAAACATCCAGGTTCAAGTAGGAGGACTCCACATCTCTCCTGGAGAAGTTCACATCCGCTCAGACAGCCTACTCACCCTCCCTGCCATCTTCAGCATCACAGCCGGAGGAGGGCTCCTTCTCATCATCGTCATCATCGTCCTTCTTGCCTACAGACGAAAGTCACATGAGAATGATCTCACTCTGAAGCGGTTGCAGATGCAGATGGACAATCTGGAGTCTCGGGTGGCTCTGGAGTGCAAAGAAGGTGAGTAAAACTGTCAGATCTGAGCTTCATATTACCATAAATCCAGTTGATTAAAACTCACAGAGACCTCCTATCTAGAGCTGCATTACAGCGCCATCTGTTGAGACCAGATGTTCAAGCTGAACTTCGTGGTGACTTTACCAAAATAATTTGTTTTAATAAAGATCTGTTTACAATTGTTGTTTGAATGAATGATCAGATGACTAGCGCAAGACAGTTTGTATGATAGTTAACTATGCATATGCTAATTATCTAATTTTAATAGATTTTTTCCCTTTTTAAATTATCCACATGCATCTAAAACACAGTGATGCATGTATTGAATAATATCCTTTTTGGTAGTGAAAATCTTAACACAAACAAACCCAAAAGCTGTTGAGGTGTTTTTATTTCCCTGAAAAATGGCTTCAAAATAATTTTCCTGACCTCAAAATTACCTTGTAACTTTGAAGTAAATGTTGTGAGGTAATTACACAATATTTACTGCACCCACTGTTCTGTGCATATGCTAATTATCTGATTTTAATAGATTTTTTTCCATTTTAAATCATTCGCATACACCTAAAACACAGCGATGCATATATTGAATCATATCATTTTTGGTAGCTAAAATCTTAACACAAACAAATCCAAAAGCTGTTCAGGTGTTGAGGAGGTTGGCTTCAAAATATGTTTCCTGGCCTCAAAAATACCTTGTAACTTTGAAGTTAATGTTGCGAGGTAACTACACAATATTTACTGCACACATTGTTCTGTGCAGCTTTCGCAGAACTACAGACCGACATCAATGAGCTAACGAGCGATCTGGACAGGGCTGGCATCCCGTACCTGGACTATCGCACTTACGCCATGAGAGTACTCTTCCCTGGTATCGATGATCACCCTGTGCTCAGAGAACTGGAGGTGAGGAACATAAGAGTTGCGCCAGCACTCGAATCAAGTTTCAACCGTTTTCCTGATGTTTTGACCTTCAGTCTGCAGTATACTTCAGACTCAATTGATTTTGGCGTGTTCACGAAAGCTGTCAAACTGCTGTCGAAGAGAGCAGTGTGAGCAAATGCCAGCCTGCTCGCTGTGGTTTGGGAACTGTTTGTTTCAGGATGTCCGCACCAGATGGAGGAGCCTGTGAGCTGAATTTGTTTAGGACTCCCTGCTTCCCTTTGTCTCAGTCATGCACCAGTTTTGAGTCAAACCTTTGCTGAATTCCTAAATGTTACACTTTTCCTCCAGATAATCCCCTTAAGCTTTACCTTTAGATATTATATAACTATCACTGGTATGAATCTGCTCTTTCACAACTCTTTGCATCACATTATTCAGATGTTAAAAGATGCATCACGGTCCTGCATTAATGTCTATATTCATTTCATTAACCATAAAAAATCACTAAGGCATGTTTAATGGCAACATTTGCAAAGATGAGTAGTGTTGATCTACTCTTTTGTCTTCAGCACTTCTTGCCGTTTCATCCTCCTCTCTTTCTTATCCACATCTAGATCCCACTGGATATCATTTTATTTCAAACTCAAGGAAGACTGACGCTAAAATATACTTTGACTCAGTCTGGGCTGCTTTTATTGTTCTGAACTTAGAGGATTTATCTCTGAAGCATTAATTTTTCTGTTGCATTATCAATGAAACAATTTTTGAAACACCTAAAGTCACAATTAGGCTATTTATTCAGGCTGTTTGATTTCATTCTGAGGCCTTAGGCTGTGGTTGCATTTAAAGCCTGCCTTTTCATAAATGTATTTCATATTGATATGAAGAAAGAAAACAGGAGGAAGGAGATGGGTAAAGGAGTCTAGTCTCTGTTAACATGCATGTCTTATTCTGTTTTCATGCTTCTATTTTCGCTGTGCTATTGCTTTCCTCCTGATTTGAGTGAATATTATCTAATGAGCGTGTATGTCTGTGTGTGCATGATGCGTGTAGGTGCCAGGCAGTGGACAGGCCAATGTGGAGAAAGCCTTGAAGCAGTTTGCCCAGCTGGTGAATAACAAGGTTTTCCTGCTGACATTCATCCGTACGCTGGAGGCTGCAGCGCTCTTTCTCCATGCGTGACCGTGGCTACGTCGCCTTCACTTATCATGGACCGCTCTGCAGGGACGACTGGAGTATGCTACAGACATACTCAAAACATCTGCTCTCTGACCTAATAGAACGCAACCTTGGAGAGGCAAGAACCACCCTAAACTACTCCTGCGCAGGTAAAAGAGTACAGTCATTAACAGAAGATTAATATATTTGAAATACATTACATTGTGAATGTCTCATTTTGGTTGCACATATTCAAGCCCAGTCATGAAACGATAATAGTGGGAAAGTAATTTGGTAATAAAGCAGTAATAATGTTACTTAATTATCAAGAATTAGATAACACTGGTCTACAAGTAAAATGCTTCCAGAATAAAAGTAATGAAATTTTACTATGTCTGAGTCACTGATAAAGAAAATCCAGTCAAAATGCTGGTTGGCTGAAATTTTCAAGATACAGTCTTGGGTCAAAATGTGAAATTGGAGAACGAGAGAATGGGTTTTACTCAAAAGGAATATTTCTCTCAGAGCTACAAGATCTACTTTAAAATAATGTCTGCACATTAGAACGCATTCACTTTACAGCTTCTATCTAGTGGAAGGTTTATAAAACTATTCTATAAATATATAGAAACCAATATATATGTAATCGGCCAAAATTTGCTTAGAGGTCTTATTTATATCTTTCTGTATAAGAAATCAATATAAGTGAATCCCCAAAGGAACTTTGTGTTGGTAAATGCAAGTTATGCAAATTTACAGTATTTCAGTTCTGTTGCAACATGTTGATGGTCATATGAACTATTTTTTCAGGTCAAAAATGTCCCATTTCATCACAATTAATGCTATATTTTCATGTCACAAATGGCCAAGTTATATTTTAACTGAATTTACCTGAAAAACAAATATGCGATTCTGTTAGAGGTTACAATATGGAGTATTGCGCTGATCCATCCTGCTTATGTTATGTGAATACATACACTAAGAATGTCACACGTCACTTTTTAAATCAACAGTTTACAAATAATAAGCATTTTTATAAAGAAATAACAATTCTATATTGTTATTTACTCTTTAGTATGATGATAAACTATACAATAAATAATTCTGATACTAGTTTTTGCACAGGGATCATTTGTGGAAATGGTGACATGGCTGCAGAGCATCAGTATGATGGGATCTGTAACAACCATGTCACATCCGTCCACTGACACATTTTGTGTTTTTGTTCAGCTGTTATTGTTTTAGATCCACAACACTAACATTTATGAATAAGAGGATAATTAGCAATAGTAAGAATACAAGTTATTACAAATAAAGTACTGGTACCGACTAGATCATCATGGGTAATGTCACGTCCGTCCACCAGTAAAAGTTTTTCACATACACGTGCTATTCAAAATCCAATATTTCTGAAATAGAGCTTCCACTGTCAAATAATATCAGTAGTCTGTGCACAAATGTATTAGCATTATTTCAACACAGTTCCATGCATCTCTTATAACTTTTTTTTTTTGACAAAAGTGGCCACTCATTTGACCCCCTAAGTAAATTTTAGCCAGTATATATGTTTATAGGTTTTTTTTTGTTTTTTTTATTTTTATTTGGGGGGGGGGGGGGGGGGGGGTGGTCTGTCCTTTTCTACTGTAGCACTCTGAGATTCACCGAATGAAAAGTGCAATATAAATAAAATGTATTATTATTATTATTATTATTATTTATTATGCGTAATAACACTTTATCATATACCTTGAAAACATCAGCAAACCAGCACTTCTGTCATTTGTTTTCCAATTAATCTGATTAAAATACATAACATTTAGCAAATTTAATCTCTGAAGCAAATCATTTCTTAAAAAAATTGTAGACCAGTGTAAAAAGCCTTATCTATCCTTATCTTTGCTGCTCCTGTCACTGTCTGATCCGTGCAGAAATGTGAATGAATGTCTCATCCCACTAGATGTTTGTTTTAATCTAATATTACTCTAAAATTAAAGAAAAACAGGACAGCTAGTATTGTGCAGCCTGGATTCAGGGTTATTACAAAGAAACTGCCACAAGTACTTCAAAGTAAACATTATGCCTGTTGGTGTGTGATCAGCATGAAATTAAACAGAAAAAAAAAAGAGGTATTTCATTTTTCCCGCTTATTACAAGAAACGTCAGTGGAATATTACCCAGATATTCATACAGATTATACACATATTTGCAGGTTCTTTTGGATGGACTGTGTTAAGAATAGAAATATTTTACAGATAGTTTTAATTAGAAGCCTCTGTGACAAAGCCAACCATTTCTGATTAGTGCTGCTTATCTTTGGATATAGATAATTCCATTGTGTATTGTTCTTTCCAGTCCAGTTGCCACACTTCTGATGGATGAGTAACTAGGCCAGTGAAGGAAAGCCCACCACTGTTCAGCTTTGTTTTGTGCAGCGGCGTGAAACAGCCGTTATGAGTTTGAGAAACAGACAGCTTGAGCCGACAGGTGAAAGACAGGAGCGGTAAAAGTGATAGAGAGTGGGAGGGACTGGCAGAGGAAGACAACCTAATGGGGAAGAGTGAGCATAGCAGAGTTGTTGTCAGTCTGACTTATCTTCTATGTGCCGCTCATGAAACATTCAGCTGTAGCTCAAGTTTCTTCCCCATCACCTCACCTCTCCTCTCTCCTCCATCCTCTCGCCTTCCTCCCTCTTTTCCTCCACCTCTGGTTGTCTACCAATTGTTTTCCCAATACTCAGACTGGCCTACTGAATGTTTCATGAGGATTTCTTTTTTTTTTTTTTTTTTCCTTTCTTATTTTCCGAAAAGAGGCTCCTCTCAATCTGAAGCACACTCATTAAATATAAGGATTAGTTCAGATGGGAGCTGGTACAACAAGAAGTTGTTAGCCAAACATGCTGTTCCTGTGGGAGCGCTATTAAATGTAATGGGATGTTGTCAAAATGAGTTAGGGTTGAATTACAGGAAAGGAGCAAAAACAATGACAGCAAAACAGGTTATGGATACAAAGAAACCAGTGGCTATATAGTTTCAGTCTTTGTACCAGATTAAAGAACAATTTCACATCCATTTCAAAATAATATTTAAAGATTTACTACAGTAATCATAAAATATTTGCATTTGCTTCATGTCACATCACTAAATGCATTCAGAGTGAGAAACAAATATGGAGCAGACCTGAGTGGACATCTTAGATGCCTTTGCACAATTATGTCAGACCCAAATATGTCAGAGTATGTGTCCTTTGAGACTGAGCGCCCCCGAGTAAGGATGTTACTTCACTGTAAATCCACTGTCATGTTTTTGGTTTCCAGTGATGTCAGACTTCTTCTGTGTCTTAATTATAAAAGATAATCAGTGCACTCTGCTCTCAGTGGGACGTCTCTTGCTAACAAATGAGTGCTCTTGCTTCTTGTCTTGCAGAACGGAATCGGTCGCAGAGAAGATGCTGACAAATTGGTTTGCCTTCTTGCTCCACAAATTTCTCAAGGTAAACCGGGACTTCTGTCACAGCTTATCTCTACAGGTGTCAGTGTGACAGAGTTTATGACCAATGATGCTTTAGCCTGCTGCATACCATTTCCATTTTAACCCTTTTAAGACTGCCATTATAACAGGCCGCCTAGGTGTTTCATGTGTTTTTTGTAATATAAGTGTCACAAAATGTCTTTTTTGCCAATTCTTTTGCACCTTTGCTTTCAGGAAGAACTTAACTTTCAATATCTGGCCATTAATTATCATTATTATAAATCATAAATGCTTAAAACAGTGTGTTTTTGTCTGGTAAAGTTTCATACTGTCTTCCACATATAATTATTGTAGATAATTCATTTATCAAGACAGGGTAGTTGTTACCTGCTTTACTAGCTTCAACAAACAATTAACCCTGTCTTGATAAATGTAATTATCTACAATAAGTGTGTTTTAGTAAAAAGAAAAAAAATGGACTTGAAGTTTTAGCATATTTATTATCAGAAACAACTGTAAATGTCCATAACCAAAGTTTTTTGAGATTGCAGAAATAAACTTCCAACTATTTTACATCTGCTCAACATGCTTTTTGGTCTTGAATATCGTATCCATATTATGGATTCATATTTTGTTATTTCCATGTTTTTAGCCTGTGTGGAAGTCTCTGAACAGTTCCTTTCTACTTGTAATAGAGTCCCACATTGCTGCCATAAAGTGTTATAAGTATTGGAAAGCTCAAGATCTCAGCTTTCTGATGCCGTTTGAATTTTGTGGATAGTGGTATAATGGTTTCGTTAGAGTAATTTGAATGCTTTATAGCGCAGTGCTGGAGAGATTGCCATTGTTAAAGGGTTAACTGCTACGTTACCTATCAGATATTGGCATTTTTTAAGATTTAAGATACTTAATCGCCGTAAATATGAATTTGCGTCAGTGGGCTCAGGCACACCAACATCACAGCTTAGCAGAAATAAGAAACAAAAACACATAAACCCCACCTCATGAAAGATTGCATACATTCATAGATGTAAGAGCTAGCACAAAAGGAATAAATGATCAGAGCTTTACAATACATCAAAGTGGAACTTAAGTGCAAAAAGGGATATTTTAGAGGATAATAATGTTGTTTCATGTGGCTTGACCTTAGCAAATCTCTCTATTAGCTATTCAAAAAGGAGAAAAAGCTCATTTTACTTTCCCATTCTTTATTTGTTTCCTGTATTATTTTCTTTCATTGTAATCTCTGGGTTTTCTTCTAAATCTAAGGAGTGTGCTGGCGAACCACTCTTCATGCTATACTGTGCCATCAAACAACAAATGGAAAAGGGACCCATAGACTCCATCACTGGAGAGGCGCGATATTCCCTCAGTGAGGACAAACTCATCCGACAGCAGATCGAATACAAAACGCTGGTGAGTCATCAACACACACAAAGCAAAAAAGCCCACATTTTTTCCTAACTCGTCTTCCTTTTGTAGTAACTGATAATAATAGTAATTAGGATTAATGTGGCATCTGCTGCAGTCTAGAAATGTGGCTTGTTTCTGAAAAGTTTCCACACAGGGCTGGTGGAGTGACCTTTTTAAAAAATAGGTTCTTCTTTTACTCTTCTATTTAAATGAAGCCGATTGCATTCCTCCAGCAGCCCTCAAGCCCTCAAGCTCTGGCTCCAAAACAGAGCCAGCCAGCAACAGGATGACACCTCTCTGATCGCCACGTCAGAGAGTCTGAGAGGCTGTGTCTCATTACTTGTTTAATACCCTGCTAGAGCTGCACAGCCACATCTGGAGGGTGAAATTACATTTCTGGCCAAGATCCTCTCCAGGAGGACAGTTTGGTGAAGAGAAGGTTAATGAAGGACTTACCTAGCAAGCAACACCTTTCTCACTGCCTTCCTCATTCTCCCCCCTTCCCCTCCCCTCTCACTTTCTATCCCGGATCCCCAGACACTGAGCTGTGTGAACCCAGACAACGAGAACAGCCCAGAAATCCCTGTCAAGGTGCTCAACTGTGACACCATCACCCAGGTAAAAGAGAAGATCCTGGATGCGGTGTACAAGAACATGCCCTACTCAACAGCGGGCCACGAGCTACAGATATGGATCTAGGTATGAATGCAATTTTACTGTAAACAACTAATCATATTATGCACACTTTGTGATATATAATGAGACTAAAATAAAGTTAAAAGTGAATATTTGTAATTAGGGGTGTAAGAAATATCGGTTCTACATCACATCGCGATATTTCATTTCACAATACTGTATCGATATTACAAGTACTGTATCAATATTTTTAGGTATTTATTCAAATGCAGATATTGTGGAGGTTCATTTTTGGTTTTGGTTTCTTTTTTGTTTTCTTTTATTTATTATTATTAGCACTCTTTATTAAATAATGTTAGTTCCTTTTTTGGGATTGCACTAAAATAATGTTGTGATGTTAGTTCTGAACTAATAGAATATGAACATTGAACAGGATCTTAAACTGTAATGTCTGTAAAACAGGAATTTCAGTTTGAACACTGGAAAGTTTTGTGACATAGCATTAGATCCTGTTGTGATCAGATTAAAATGTGTTTAGTATTTGTGCATATTTCTGGTGTAATTCAATTCTTCAAGGAAATAATCATAAAAAAAAAAGAAAGACAAAATATTTGCCTTTTTAACAGTATCATGATATATCGTGATATATTGTATCGTGATCCTAGTATTGTGATTTGTATCGTATCGCCAGATTCTTGCCAATACACAGCCCTATTTGTAATGGCACTGTGGAAGTAATGACACATAAGGGTGGGCCTGTCAGAGGAGGTCTCACAAATGTTTCGGTGAATACGTCGTATGACATCAACAAAGGGCTCAACATCACTTTCTCGAAGATAACCCCCTCCTGCGCCTGTTTACAATGCTAATCAGAGCAATACTCTCAGACACTGACGTTAAACCTTACTGACAGCACACCTACACTTACGCCTACATGTCATCAAACATTGAATGACTCGGCACAAATCCACCTGACGTGCACCTTGAAAAGAGAGTAAATAAGACGCCTTGTGGGTAGTGGCTGATATAGCTTCAGGGTCTGTAGTTTTACACCTTAAAGGGTGTTTACAGGTTCAGGATTTGGAGGAGATCCGTGTTGCTTTGGGCTGCATAAATCCCTATAAAGACACTGTGGCGTCTCTGTTTTGTTTACAGAATCACCATCACTGGAGTTGTCAAATAGAGATATGTAGGAAGTTGTCTGGGTGACATTTCGGCTGCCATGCTTGACATGTTGCAGTTTCACAAAGTAACTAACAGAGTACACAAGGGTAAAATGACCTCACCTGCAGAGCAGAGGGACACAGCAAGACAAATGACACCCTGTCAGGCACCAGGGAAACAAACATCTCCCAAAACCGCCGCATGTCTCACATTTACTATTGATTTATTTTCTTGCAGAGTGGCGGCAGGGCAGGACGGCGCGTGTGGTCCTTCAGGATGAGGACATCACCACAAAGATAGAGAGTGACTGGAAGAGACTGAACACGCTCATGCATTACCAGGTAAAGTGACATTTAAGGACAACAGTTTAACCTCTTTAAAATCACCATTTTTTAAAAACGCCATCATTACTGCCCAAAATGTAAGACTATTATAGGGACAAGATTTCACTGCTTCTGGGAATGTGAAAAGATTCAACGGTTTTGGCAAACCATATGTGTTGAGGTTAGTGTGGTAATTAAGCACCAATTACAGTCTAATCCATTATTGTGTCTATTGGGATGTATCCCTGAATCACTGAGAATCACATAAGAAGACTGTTAACGTGTTGTTTTATGCTTGGCCGAAAGGCTGCTATGACCAAATGGGTAAGAGAAAACCCTCCCTCAATGCATCTGTGGAAATTCTATGATATCAGACTGTGTTTCTATGGAAAGACTAAGATTTTGTATTGATGATCAGAGGGACGTCTTTGCAGCAGAGTTTGGCAGGGTGTTGGGGTATCTGGGAGCTAGGACTGCAACTACCTGAGACAGACTTAGTGGGGACTTTTGAGATCATTGCTGTGGACATCGGCTAAAATTTACTTAGGGTGTTAAATAAGTGGCCATTTTTGTCAAAAAAAAAAAGTTGTAAGAAATGCATAGAACTGTGTTGAAATGATGCTAATACATTTGTGCACAGACTACTGATATTATTTGACAGTGGAAGCTCTATTTTCAGAAATATTGGATTTTGAATAGCACGTGTATGTGAAAACTTTTACTGGTGGACGGACGTGACATTACCCATGATGATCTGGTCAGTACCAGTACTTTATTAGTAATAAACTTATATACTTACTATTGCTAATTATCCTCTTATCCATAAATGTTAGTATTGTGGATCTAAAACAATAACAGCTGACACAAAAACACAAAATGCGGCAGTGGACGGATGTGACATGGTTGTTACAGATCCCATCATACTGATGCTCAGCAGCCATGTCACCGTTTCCACAAATGATCCCTGTGCAAAAACTAGGATCAGAATTATTTCTTGTATAGTTTATCATCATACTAAAGAGTAAATAACAATATGGAGTTGTTATTTCTTTATAAAAAAATGTTTATTATTAGAAAACTGTTGATTTTAAAAAGTGACATGTGACATTCTTAATGTATGTATTGGCGTAACATAAGCAGGATGGATCAGCACCATACTCCATATTGCAACCTGTAAAAATAAAACATGTGATTTGTAGGATAGAATCTTGTAAGAAAAATTGGGGAATCTAAAAGAATAGAATCTTTGTTTTCAGGTAAATTCAGTTCAAATATAACTTGGCCATTTGTGACATGAAAATATAGTATTAATTGTGATGAAATTGGACATTTTTGAGGTGAAAACAGTTCATATGACCATCAACATGTTGCAACAGAACTGAAATCCTGTAATTTGCAGAACTTGCATTACCAACACAAAGTTCCTTTGGGGATTCACTTATATTGATTTCTTATGCACAAAGACAAAAATAAGACCTCTAAGCAAATTTTAGCCGATACATATTTTGGATTTGCTGTGTGTTTCATGCAACCTGTGCGTGCTGTGCTGGACTGTACAACTTTGAAAATGTTCAATAAAAAGAATGTTAAAAAAAAAAAAATACTCCATCATTGGCATACCCAAATAAAACAACTTCTAATAGAAGATCTGTGTATGCATGAGGCCTCATTTGAACAGTAATATGCTTTATGTGGTGAAAATGGCCTCAATTAGTATGGAACTGAAAAAAATATATATAGACAACATCTCATACATAAGGGAGAAATAAATATCTTTTTGTTTCTCACTTGCTGTAAGTCATCTATGAGTAGCACCAGCAAGGTTATGCTCAAAGTTGAAAGTACAGTATACGGACTATATCAGTCTAAACATCAGGTTACACCCATGGGGCAAAATTTATGGGAAATCGTGAATTTATGATTTGTTGTGTTGCCGACATGCGCAAACCTTACCCTGATTCGATAGATTTTCATTTTACTAGGTAATGTTTCTTTTTTTTATCTATTGATTCCTACTACCTAAGGGGGCATACTGAAATGATTGATTTCGTGCAACCAACATTCCAAAACTCAAAGATACTTCAAGGGCCTAAAAAAAAGAGAGAAGCAGAAAATAGAAAGAAGATGCGGTTTTTGTTTGACAACTTGAGTTCAACACGTACTAAAAGATCAAACTAGTTGATGTGATCAGTTTTCTGTTGATTGACAAAGTATCTGAGGTGTCATTAATATAAATATTTTCCTTCCGACTGCTGCAATCCAGTCACTAAAGTCCACCACGGCAGATGCTGTTGATGAAGAACAAAAGCGTTACTCATTCATATTCATATCACTCACCACAGTGTTTTAAGCTTCATGGTCTCAAGCACACTTAGTCAACCAAACATTCAGTTGTGTGCTTTACCACATTTCCTTTCAGCTCATAAATACATCTGCAAAGGTCAACAGCCTCAGATGAGTCACCCTGTCACTTTGTCAGACAGAGGTTTTTGTCTCGACTCTTGAGTTCTGGGTCAAATTTACGTCTCAGTACTGTCAACATTAAAAGACAGCATATTTTTATTCAACAAATGGTTCAAAAAGAGGCATGTATTCCCTCTTATCTGTCAGGGAGATGAATTTGTTCTTTCATTTTTAATCTTTCTGCCCGTGGTGGAAATGCTTGTTCTGTTGCTAAGCTGGATTTGTATTACGTACATCTGCGGTTCATGCAGCAGCGTGAATTTTGCTCACACTGATGATGAACTCATCTGCTGATAGTATATTAACATAAAACATCTGCAAAGACATTATGTATTTCATCTGATTTACACTGAGCGTTCCCTCATTCAGCCATCGCTGAGCTCTGAAAAGTACACATTTCACTATGAATTTGTCATTGATGCTGAAAATGTGAGTCTAGGTTTCAAGGTTACTTTTGCATTATAAATGAAAGAAGACACAGATAACAGATAACTTAGTCATGGCAGCATTCAGTGTTCTCTGTTAGACTGACGTGAAGAAAAATGTTCTGCGCTCTTAATTTCCTGAATTATTTCCACATCTGAAGGCTGGCAGCTCCACTGATAAGCAAATTTTGTAATTCTTTGAAAATTCCTGAATTAAAAACGTCCATGATTACTTCTGACCCAACAGCTGCGAGCTGAAACCGTGACTGAAAAAACCAGACATGCTTTGCCTTTGTCTTCCAGGTGTCTGAGCGCTGTGTGGTGGCCTTAGTGCCCAAACAGATGTCTTCTTTCAACATCCCGTCCTCGGCCAGCTTCCCTCGCAGTATCAGCAGATACGGTCAGTGCTATGTGAGATCTACAAACGCTTATTATTCCTCCAGCAGGTAGTGGTTCGCCATCTGCCGCTGCCACTGATCAGCCTGTCATAAAGCTCGATAACTCATATATTTAAGGAGATAGGATGAGTTAAACACTATTTAAAAGTACAGATCAAGACAAATTCAGTCAGATGTAAAAAAAAAAAAAAAAAAAAAAAAAGCAACTTTGTGCAGCGACTACACAGGCAGATCGTATTTGTATTTTTACCTCCACCAAGCAGGCAGCATAATCCTGCATCTGTTGGTTTGTTTTTCTGTCTGTGAGAAGGATTACACAAATACTAGTCTGTCCTAAAAGAGGAATCCCTCCTACGAGGTGATCCTGAGGTTTCATCCACTTTTTTACCCTTAAAAGACTTTTTCTTTTAAGGAAGTTAAGGTCCTCTGATACAATTTGGTGATTTGTGATATTGGGATATGTTGATGAAATGACCTGACTTGACTTACCACAGACCAAGGACACAACCCATTAAATTTTGGATACGGTCCATGAAAAGGGGTGGGACCTGATTTATTCGTTATTTATTTTTCATTGTGAGATAGGTAGTTTGACTGAAATATAGGACTAGAGGACCTTGATGGAGCTATGCACTATACTCAATGCCCTTGTGGGTGTTATTGCATTACTTTAGATTTACTAACTCGCTTTAATATCTGACCTTAACTGAGATTCAGGCAACATCTCTAAAACCGCACATCAGATCGACTACTCCTATGATGGTTCAGGTGATTTCTTTGAAACACACATGACTGCTTGATACAATGAGTAGAGACGACAAAAGCCTGATAGAAAGCCAGCCTTTAGCGAGTGAATATGACTCGTCACTATGACAACCACTGAAGTAATGACAGCAAATAATTATACATTCTAAACACATACAAACCAACATGCTCTCTGTGGACTATAAGGACAGCCAGACTCACAATCCAGACAAAAGGGTTTTGTTCCCATTTGAGCAGAGAACTCTACTTAGAACTTTGATCTAGAACATATCGTACATTTCTTGTATCTATCGCCTTTGACTATCTAGGGGTAGATGTGCCCTTCCGGTCCACCCCCACCAGCCCGGACAGCCCCCACTCCCGTGTGCCCATGCTGACCCCCGACTTGGAGAGCGGGGTCAAAGTTTGGCACTTGGTAAAGAACCATGACCACGGAGACCAGAAAGAGGGGGAACGTGGCAGCAAGATGGTGTCTGAGATCTACCTGACAAGACTACTGGCAACAAAGGTGAGACTTTAAAGTGTACCCGTACTGGTCATGTTTATGACATTAATCGTGCTTTGTGAATTATTTATAAGCAAGAGAGGCACAAATTCAAAAAAAATAAAGAAATAAATAAAAAAATCGACATAAATACACCACACTGGACCTTTTTATTTCGGGAATTACACGCGGGGGTAGAATTTATGGGGAGCAGCAATTGGTGGCCAGAAGTGACATACCAGCGTTGATTCTGGGTGATAAGTGCGAGTAAACAAGCTGCAGTCAGTGAGCGAGATTGAGTGGAAAGCACGTGTTCACGCTTGTTGTTTGTGCAGTTGTAAGCTTTGCACTCCGCCATTGTCCTGGAACAGGAGTGTCAAACTCATTTTAGTTCAGGGGCCACATTCAGCTAAATTTGTTCTGAAGTGAGCCGAACCAGTAAAATTATAATATAATAATATATAAATAATGTCAACTCCAAACTTTTCTCTATGTTTTAGAGTGAAAAAAGTAAAATTACATTATGAAAATGTTCACATCTACAAACTATCCTTTCAAACAATGTGAATAATATGAACAAACTGAAAAAAATGTAATGTAATTTTAACATCCTGCCTCAGTTTATCATTTACACATGTACATTATAACTTGCAGATCACAGTGGATCTACAAATACACAAAACATTTAGTAACAGGTGATAGTATTAAAATTGCACTTTCTTCTCTTAAGACATTTCAGGTTGTTCATATTTGTTCAGGTTATTCAGAAATTTTTGCAATATTATACTTTGTTTTAGTATAAATACATGAAAACATTTACATTTACAAAGAGAAAAATTTGGAGTTGTGAGTATTCATAGGTTATTATGACCCACTTGAGACTGAATTTGTCTGAATGTGGCACCTGAACTAAAATGATTATTAATATCTTCAGTGTAATTTTTGCATTTCATAAATTCATCCCAGGGGCCGGAATGGACCCTTTGGTGGGCCGGATTTGGCCCCCGGGCCTCATGTTTGACACCTATGTCCTAGACACACAAGCCAGCACTGGTCGATAATGTGTCATCTTAGACCGGTGTCTAAGATGACACGGGGTCAGCGACCAGTCCATCACAGCCCAGGTAATCGGATAAAACAACAAGTCTGCGTCACTACCGGAGCTAGAACAGCCCATGAAGGAGGAAACATGTCACTGACCATGCCTGACTGAGGAATAGGGCTGCACACTATTGGAAAAAAACTGACATTGTGATTTTTTTAACCCTGCGATACGTATTGTGATATGAAAAAATACTCTTAGGATGTAATAGCTGCGTAGTGCTGACGTAAATGGTCAAACAAATTAGTTGTTTCCTCTCGTTGTGGCAACAGGTGCAAGACGCTGTCGACACAGAACACGTGTTTCAGAATCATCCTTCCTGTAGCCGAAATAATTCCAGATAACTGACGTTGCTTTTCTTTTTGGAAACCAAGTCTTCGTTTTCAGTGATTTTCTCTTGCTCGTTGTTTGTTTTTCAGTGTTGTTACCATCAACTCACTCCATGTGCAGGGGTGCGGTCTGCTTCGGCAAACTAATTAAGAACGATTGTGATTGGTGGATCGCTGTGTGCAGTTGTGCATAAGGTGACCAGGTTGAAATTAGATGAGAACACGTCGAGTTCATTTGCGTCCTACATCACAGGACCTGCAATTATTGTGCACACATAGATCACAATGACGATGCTCAAACAATACATTGTGCAGCTCTACTGAGGAGCGTACTTGACAACAGGCTATGACGTAAATTACCTGATGGAACACCTAGTATTATACGCAATCTTTTGAAATAGCTAGAAATGAGAGTTCACTCCAGGTACCCTTTAACGCACTGGGAGATTGGGATTTCAGTTACAGATGCTGTTTTTGCTTTATCTTTAACTTGGTTTAACATCTATCAGATGATAGAAATGGAAGAGCTACAACTCTTTCATTTCCATCATTAGAGTGTGTGTCTTCTTTTCAGCAGAAAAGAAAGTTAAACAAGTAATACAATCTTCAGTTTTACAAAACCACGACTACTGTCTCGCAGTTTGGTCTGGTGCTTCAAAAAACTAGAGCTAATAAGATCCAGCTCACTGAAAGCAGAGTTATCTTACTCCCTTTTCACTGCTCAATGAGGGGTGGTGTGGAGGGGATTCATGCGGTTTGAGAAATATTTGTGCCTCAGGAAAATCTATACACCTATACACAGTGAACACAACAATGATCCATGTTATTATTGCACCAGGCAGGCCTTCAGGTGATGTTTCATGTTACTGTAGAATAAAACTACAACAAGATACTACTACATTTAACTCAGATAATCACATTAGTTAATCGGTTTAGGATACATACAGTGTGTATATATAGTTGTAGTGATGGTTAATGTATCTGTGCATTCATCAGAATCAGTATTTACATGTACTGTATGTGTTATTGTATTATGTGTTTATGTAAATCCTACTATATTTGCTCATAATAATATAAAGCCAGAAACCAAATTATTTAATAAGTATTAGTCATGTTATAGTATATAGTATAGATATTCTTAGACTAGGAAGGTTATTATTGTTATTTATTATATAAGGAGAAGGGGTGGGAGTTTATAAGTCATACTTCTTCTCACTCCTTTTCAAATATGTATTATATGTGTTATGTTTATGTGTTTTGTTTATTTATTTTCTTCTGTTTTGACATTCATATTCGAAATAAATACATCAATACAAAAAATACAAAATCAGAATCAGAATTTGTCATTGCACAGCAGTACTATGAGATCAAAAGCTAAACCTTAAAGCTGTGGGAGACTTTCGTGACGAATTTTTCATCAAATCTGTAAAACCTCAGTCATAGCCTAAGTATCACGAATCTGGAAGTCTTTCTGTGATTACTCACCTGAATCTCTTCCCTCATGGTGAACAATTTCGAACTGTACTCCACCATAAACAAACCATGTGTTTACAAACAGAGCCGGGAGGTAACTCGGTCATCTTCGGACTTTTGTCGCGATGTGCATTGTCGGAAGTGAAGGTTTGCATGTCCACCTGGCAGTGGCAACTGCTACAGATACGACGCAGAGACGGCAGGAGCTCCCTTCCCTCTATGCATATTCCTCCAGCCATTTCCGCATTTCAGCCGTTTCCGCATCGTGTTTGTTTCATCCATATAATATCATATGGTTGCGCTGCCTCTGCTGCTGTCAGACGGCTACGCGAACCTCCCTTTCAAACAATGCACGTCGCAACAAAATTCCGAAGATGCCAGAGTGACCTACTGGTTCTGTTTGTAAACACATGGTTTGTTTATGGTGGATGACTAGGGATGTAATGATAAGAAAATTTCATATCACTGTTATTGTGACCAAAACTATCACGGTTATCATTATTATCGCGGTATTGTTGAAATGTGGTCAAAATGTTCAAAAAGTACTAATACACACACTGAAATAACTTGAAAAATTAAAAATAAATAAATAAAATAATAGGCACAATGTACTTTCTGTTGCAGAAACATTCAAATATTAACATGTAACCATCAAACATACAAATATGTACTAAAGATATGTATTTATGTGTATTTTTGCACATCTTTTGTCTACTTTAGTATGTTTTTAGTGTATTTTTGCATATTTTTTGTATACGTCAGTGTATTTTTGCATATTTTTTGTATACTTCAGTATGTTTTTAGTGTATTTTTCCATATTTTTTGTTTATTTTAGAGTATTTTTGCATATTTTTAATGTAGTTTAGTATATTTTTAGTGTAGTTTTGCATATTTTTGTATACTTTAGTGTATTTTTACTGCAATGGTGTGAGAAACATTTGTATTTGTCATTATTTCTTGTTTATTCTGTTCTTATTTGACTGATTCGAATCCACTTTAGCTCATACTGGTCTAAATGTGGAACCTGAACGAACATGAGTCTAAAACAGTGAATGCCATGTCAAACATACAAATGTGCATTAAAGATGGCACCTTATAGCCATTGTTGGACCATTTTCCATATCAAGTTTGTGTTCAAAGTGTGGTAATCAAACACGGTTATCATGATAATTAGAATTTAAATGGTAATACTAACCTTGGGGAATTTTACCGCGGTTTATCATTATACCGGTAATCGTTACATCCCTATGGATGACACTTCGAAATTGTTCACCGTAATGCAAGAGATTCAGGTGCGTAATCACAGAAAGACTTACAGATTCGTGATACTTAGGCTATGACTGGGGTTTTACAGATTTAATGAAAAATTGGTCACAAAAGTCTCCCGCACCTTTAAAGTGCGACAACATAAAACAATAAACAGTAACAATAGACAATACAGTAGCAATAAACAATTCGAGTAAAGTAACCGTGCAAGTGTGTGATGGTGAATAAATAGTAAATAAACAGAACTCTGTATGTAATGAGTATATTCAGTTTATATTTGCATTCAGTGTTGTGACAGCTTTGGGATAGAAGCTGTTTTTTAGTCTGTTTGTCTTGGCCATGATGCACCTGTAGCGCCGTCCGGAGGGAAGCAGGTTGAAGAGGTGATGGCCTGGGTGTGAGCTGTCCCGAACAATGTTTCTACTCTGTTTGAGCAGCGGGAGGTGTAGATGGAGTCCAGGGAGGGCAGAGGGTGGCCGATGATTCATAGTTGGTGCGATCCTAAGAATGTGAAATACCTATTTTTTCACTGATATTGTGTCTTGTCAGTAATCTGTTATTTGAATGTCTTGTCTTGTGAGTGCAACCTAAGAGAATCTAAAGGAGTGAAATAAAAAATCCTTGCATTATTTTTCTACAGGGCACACTTCAGAAGTTTGTGGACGACCTGTTTGAGACTCTGTTCAGCACTGTGTGTCGAGGCACCGCCCTGCCACTCGCAATCAAATACATGTTTGATTTTTTGGATGAGCAGGCAGACAGACACGGCATCCATGACATGGATGTTCGTCACACCTGGAAGAGTAACTGGTGAGCAAGAGGCTGCCTGTCATCCCTAATGAGATTGAAAAGCCATGTGACGGTTTGTCACAAGTTTAAAGTACAATATTGTGTTCCAAATGTGATGCCAGTTTATCAGCTTTAATTTATTTCATGGGAAATTTGCAATGACATCTTATGGTTTTTTTTTTTTTTTTTTTAGAGTTTCCTTTACTGTTATGTTACTTTGATGATAAATATAAATGGCAATGATCTCTACCGTATTTTATCTTTATTTTAATGTCAGTTATTATTTTACTCAGGTTTATACAGTTATGTTATTAATGTCAGTCATGATGATGATGATGATGATGATGATGATGACGACTGCACCTTAGTGCCGGCTAGTGCCTCTGGTCTGACTACCTCGTGTGTTTTTATTGTGTGTTTTTTATTGTATGGGCTACCTATTTTTCTGGGTATGTCTTTTTTATTCATATATTATGGCTACGTCACTTTTTATTTATTTAATATTCTCATTCTCTATATTTAACTCTCATTTAAGTATATGTATGTATGTGAGCAATAGAGTTCACAGAATTTCCTTCAGGTTCAATAACGTATCTATCTATCTATCTATCTATCTATCTATCTATCTATCTATCTATCTAGAATCCAACAGCTAATATACTAATTATCCAATAACTAGCTCATATTTGCCATCTTTTACAGAAATGTGAAAATGTCTTAGGCCGCCTTTAGTTTTGTTGTTTTTGTAGGGTTTAAATGAGGAGTGTCTTTTTCTTCAGATACAACAAGAACATACATGAAATATGTGCACATTATTAAAAAAATCTAGTGCCTTCTCGAGGCAACAGTCAGTATTTAGTCTGATCTCTGGTCCCAAAATGTAGCCAAAACAATAGCAAATACATGACATTTGTGTTGAATGAAATCTGTTGTAAAACACTAGAACATTAATGCAGTAAATGTCATACTGTCAGGCCAAAAGCAGTAAAGATATGTTAAGTGCAAAGGGAGGGCAAATCTGAATCGTATTAAAGTAGGAAACCTTAATAGACTTTTACACAGCACTGTAATACTAATCTATTTCAAACATATTATATTTCCTTTGTTTCTTAACATTTATTTACATCTTATCAGAACAAAAAAGAAAAGTAAAAATGAACACTGTTCAAAAAGCTGAAAAATGTTTGTTCACATATCAAAGTATGTCTGAAAGTGTGTAAAATCTCCCTTCTGTCCATCTTTGTTTTATTTTTTTATTTCATCCATAGCCTGCCACTGCGATTCTGGGTCAACGTGATCAAGAATCCCCAGTTTGTGTTTGACATCCATAAAAGCAGCATCACGGACGCCTGTCTATCTGTTGTGGCCCAAACCTTCATGGACTCTTGTTCAACTTCTGAACATCGTCTGGGCAAAGATTCCCCATCCACCAAACTCCTCTATGCCAAGGACATACCGCATTACAAGAGCTGGGTAGAAAGGTAAGTGTGTGTACAACACAAAGACAAACAGACTATATTATGGCTGAATCCCAATTCACCCCTTGGCCCCTCCCCCTTACCCCTACCCCTCCGTTTTGCGCGTTCACGTGTAGGGATGTAAGAAAATATCGGTTCTGCAATATATTGCGATATTTCATTTCACGATATTGTATCGATATTAAAAAGTACTATATCAATATTTTTTTAGGTATTCATTCAAATGCAGATATTGTGGAGGTTCATTTTTGTATTTCATTTTTATTTGTATTTTATTTATTATGATTTAACATTATTTATTAAATAATGTTAGCTCCTTTGTTGGGATTGCACAAAAATAATGTTATGATGTTAGTTATAAACTAATAGAATATGAACATTTGAACAGGATCTTAAACTGGAATGTCTGTAAAACATAATTTAAGTTTTAACACAGGAAAATTTCTTGATATTGCATTAGATCCTGTTTTGATCAAATAAAAATGTGTTTAGTATTTTGGTATATTTCTGGTGTAACTAAATTCTTCATGGAAATAATAATTTATAAAAAGAAACAAACCAAAAATTGCCTTTTGAACAGAATTATGATATATCGTGATATATCGCATTGTGATCCTAGTATTGCGATTTGTATTGTATCATCAGATTCTTGCCAATAAACACCCCTAACCACATGAAGGAGTAGTGTTGTCCCGATTGTCAATTAGTCGGAGGGGAAGGGCTAAGGCGGAGGGTTGTACAGTCCTCGAAATGAGATTTTTCAGGACCACACTACAAACGGAGGGGTCGAAGAAATTTCCCATAATTATGTTCAAAACATTGGTAAAATAGAGGTAAACACAGGCAAAAACTGCAGCAGTGTGATAAAAGAAACACACAAATGTATGTATTTTCCTCGTAAAACACTTGAAGGTAGGGTCTGAGATGTTTTCCTGGAGCATTTTTTGCTTAAAATCCCCTTCACACCCCAATTACAACCAATTAATTAAATGCTCTAACACAAAAATAAAAAAATTTAGTCACCTGTGGAATGGACAGGACTGAAAAAACACCATCCAATCATTTTAAGCGCCCAGTCGAAATGATTGAACGGTGATATGTCTTTCAAACTCAACAGCCATTTGTCCCTCGAGAACAAGCATTGTGTGCGCCAGTACTCTGGAGGCGTGGCTTCAGGGGGATATCTGAAGAAAGGGGTTTGGACTTTTGAATTGAGTATTTTCAATATGTGGCTTGCTCGAACCATTTTTCGAAGATCTCATTACCCACCTTCAATCATTTGATCAACATTTAATGCCATTTCAGTGTGTTATAGATTGCCTTTCTGCAGTTTATAGTTGATAGCCACAAAGAGATGCCCAAAGCCCATGGAACAGAGACAATTACAGCTGCTGATGGCATGGGGAATACTTTCAGAAACAAAGCTGTCGCATCTGTTTATAGCAGCATCGATGACTGCTGATGACGTAACAGGTCCCGAAAGGTCCCATTTCATAGGGGAATGTTTCAACCCCTACCCATTGCAGCTCCATTTCAAGGGGTCATGTCAAGTGCAAGTGCCAAGGGGTAGAAGTAAGGGGGAGTCCTAAAGGGTGAATTGGGATTGAGCCTATTTGTACTTTCACATTTTTACAGTTGTTTCTTTATGCATTGGATTATGTTTATCATCTCAAAAGATAAGTATTAGGAAAAAGAGCCAGAATAACAATTTGCTAACAGTCTGTTTCAAGGCTGTTTAGAGTTATACAAGGACTACTTCTCTTTGCAGTTTATAATTATGACAGCTCAGTGGTTATGGGGATGCACGGACTAATGTTTTGCTGTAGCCTTGAATCGCTCCATGTACATCTTGTAATTGCGGTCATGCATTTTTCCAAGAGTTTAGAGTCAATGCTGTAACACCGTCTACTGTGTGTGTACCATTATGTTGTTAATACTTTCTCTCAAATTCATAGAAACTGTGACCTGTATCGTGTTTGCTCAGAGTTGATTTTGTGTTGGATTAATTGAATTCCTCTCCCTGCATACGGAGATGATTCATTTTATTTTTATTAAATGTTACCCTCTGTCTCTTTTACAGCTTGGATTTGTTTTGTTTTTTTTTGTCTATCCCCTCTGCTTGTGCACTTTATAATCTTGATATTTGTTCATCCAATACAGGGATAAATTAGTAGCGCTGGGTTTAAAGCTGTTCATGTTGTTTTGTTATTTGTGAAGATGCAGGTGCATTTTGGAGACTATTCGTGTAAATAACAAATGAAAAAATCAGAGAGTGACAGATCTGTTTTTTTTTTCTGCTACAACACCTTTGATTTACAGCTGTCACTAACGTTAGATATTCTTTGGCTTTTCACAACAGCAGCTTGAACCCAGGTGAGGAGGAACAGTTTGCTGCGCATGACCGTGCCCTCAATACTGACAATGCACATGTCTCCTCTCAGGTATTACGCTGACATCAACCGCCTGCCTGCCATCAGTGATCAGGATATGAATGCCTATCTGGCTGAACAGGCCCGCCTTCACTCCAGTGAGTTCAATGTGCTCAGTGCCCTCCATGAGATCTTCGCTTACGTCAGCAAGTACAGCCAAGAGGTGAGGCCCGGTCAACACGCCACACAGTGGAAACGGAATGTACAGACTGAAATAAGCCACTCTTGATATTCCAAAAGCCAGTACTTCCATATTTAGCTTAGTTTAGTTTGTTAGGTTATTTCTGGGTATGAATCAACATTCAATTCAGTACAGGGTTCATCAATGTAACAACAAAGCGATAGCAAAACAGAAGTAAAAATAATATAAAATACTTTGGGGAAAAAAAAAACATCATTCTTGATGTTGTGACCAAAAAATGAATAGGCTGAAGGTAAAAGCTTATTTGTCCTACTCTCTGAATTATTATCAGTTTTTATTACAGTAAGCAATACTTTTTAAATTAATAGTAGCATAAAGGAAAAACAATAGTAGGTTTTCATGGAGAACGAAAAATTTACCAAGAAAAGGAAATACAAAACAAGAAAGAAGAATACAATATACATATGTCGGCTAAAATTTGCTTAGAGGTCTTTTTTTTGTCTTTGTGCATAAGAAATCAATATAAGTGAATCCCCAAAGGAACTTTGTGTTGGTAAATGCAAGTTATGCAAATTTACAGGATTTCAGTTCTGTTGCAACATGTTGATGGTCATATGAGCTATGTTTTCAGGTCAAAAATGTCCAATTTCATCACAATTAATGCTATATTTTCATGTCACAAATGGCCAAGTTATACTTTTAACTGAATTTACCTGAAAAACAAATATTCTATTCTTTTAGATTCCTCTATTTTTCTTACAAGATTATATACTACTTATCACGTTTTATTTTTACAGGTTGCAATATGGAGTATGGTGCTGATCCATCCTGCTTATGTTATGCCAATACCTATATAAAGAATATCACATGTCACTTTTTAAATCAACAGTTTTCTAATAATAAGCATTTTTATCAAGAAATAACAATTCTGTATTGTTATTTACTCTTTCGTATGACGATAAACTGTACAAGAAATAATTCTGATACTAGTTTTTGCACAGGGATCATTTCTGGAAATGGTGACATGGCTGCCGAGCATCAGTATGATGGGATCTGAAACAACCATGTCACATCTGTCCACTGCCACATTTTGTGTTTCTGTTAAGCTGTTATTGTTTTAGATCCACAATACTAACATTGATGTCAAATAATATCAGTAGTCTGTGCACAAATGTGTTAGCATTATTTCAACACAGTTCTATGCATTTCTTACAACTTTCTTTTTTTTTTTTTGACAAAAATGTCCACTCATTTGACTCCCTAAGTAAATTTTAGCCGATATACACTATAGGCATTATACAACACTTAGAAATCGTCTCTATACCTTTTTATGACACATTACTTTGGATCTAATCAATGTTCATTTTAGCATTAGGAACTTACTACTTACATGTAGCAGTGTTATGTGATTAAAGTATAAAGGAAATGTAATTGTAATCAGTTACAAATAAAAATGTCATTAGATCACAGGTGAATTTATTCCCTTGAATAGAAAGCTTAATGTAGAATACAAGAAAATATACACAATGTTGACCAAAGTCAGGTTCCTAACACTTATACTGTCTGATTTAAAACATCTGTTAGAAATGTAATAAAGTTGTAATTACATTTAACATGTTACATTTCTTTGATGAACCCACTATATGTCAAGGGTAATCTTTCCAACACTGGTAAATTTACAGATAATTTTTGTGATATCTAAAATTTCGAGATTCGAATAAAATCTTCAAATACTCTTTACTTCGTTAGAGATCCAGGCTTTTATTTTTCTCTGCTTTCTGCTAGAGAAAGCAGATCTTTAGTGGAGAGAGGTTTGTTTTAGAGCCAGGCTTTTACTTCTAACTTCATAAATTACTGTTTAATAACTACACATTTTTACATTTAGGACAAAACATTGCTTTGATTCACTCCCATTTTGATGTTTTGAACGAGCTGCAATGCACTTTTCTACAAATGCAACACTTCTATGACTGTTACGTTATTACAAGCCTGGCTTATTATTATGGAATCCTGGTTTTATTTGAGGAAATGCAGTATAAAACTCATTGTAACAAGATCAGATTACTGATGAAACAAATAATTAATCTATGCAGACTTACCGAATACTATTTTTGACAATATGTACACGTTGAATTACAAGTACTCAAAGCAACACTTAAAGCTGTGCTGTGTAGAATTTAGTGGCATCTAGTGGTGAGGCTGCTTATTATAAACTCCTCACCTCACCCTCCCATACAATGGCCGCTAAAAACACAAAAAGAGTAAAAGATCCTCGCTATGTCCAGTATTGCGGTTGTCCATTCTGGACTATCGTAGAAACAGTGTGGATCCATGCTCTTTGGGAATATAAATGAGTCATTGTAGGACCATGAAAACGCAATGATTCTTATTTTCAGACAATAAAACATAATATATTACTTTATTTCTGGGAATACCTCTCCCTAAATCCTTCACCTGCAAACATAAGAAATACTTTTTATATTATTAAATTCAGTCCAAACCCATTTACATAAATGAAATGAACATCCAGAGGAAAATAAAAAACAAAGCACATTAAAAAGCCATAAAAAAGTGCAATACAGATACAGATTACTTTGATTAGTCCCCGGAGGGAAACTCAATATGACTTATCTTTGAAAGTAATCTGATTAAACAGATAAAAAGATAAAAGGAGAACTTGTAAACCATAAATATGATATCAAACGTACAGCAGTCCAGAACTTTGCATAATAAGAGTAAGGTGCATGTTTCATGAAATCAAATGAAAAGAGAAATGGAATAAATAAATTGTGATACGTGACGAACTTCTACGATCTCATGTTAGTCTGTTCCAGTTGTTTAGTCTAACAGTTCACTGCTGCTTCAACGTATTTAAATCAAATGCTATGTAATAACAAGCTGCATTACAGAGCTGGTATATGTTTGTTTAATTCATAATGTGTATTTGTCATTTCTAAAGTATAATGACGTGTATGCCATGTCCATGTTTTCACCATTAACATACTAATGTAATCATGTGTGTGTGTGTGATAGATCACTGAGGCACTGGAGCAGGATGAACAGGCCCAGAAGCAGAAGTTGGCGTACAAAGTGGAGCAGATCATCTCAGCCATGTCTACAGAGAGCTGAGACACACAAACACATGATATGCACACACTCACACACATTGGAAGGCAGACTATCAACACACACATACACACACACACACATATTATAATGCTGTATGCAGAGACTTTATGGGCCTACTGTATAAATGGACAATGCATACACAACGAGACACAAACACAAATGTACATACAAACCACAACACGCATCAAACAGAAAAAGAATCCCAAAGCACGACTTTTGAATCCAATGTCATCGTCTTTTCAGAGGAAACTCCAACGGGCAAATATCCAACTCCTAAAATGCTCATATATGGAGAGAGGAGAAAAAGAGGATTTGGGCCATCACGGCTGCTGCATTTGCCGCCAATTCTTTTTCCGCTGGGTAATGGTTTGTCTTTGTAGTCAGTGCTTTTACTAAATGCGTGTGTGTGGCATGGCTGGATCTCTGAAGAGAACGGCACTTAATAAAGAATGACTAAACTTGAAAAGTCAGTGGAGAAGCTCAAACAAAGACAGGAGCCTATTAAATGGGACGGCACATGTGGCGTGAAGAGACTCAAAGTACTTTTTATATGTCAAAGACGAAGGACATTTACTCACACAACATATCACAAGCTTGGAATGACATTGCCATTGGGAGCCATTTGGAGAAGAAATGTGTAACTTTGCGTCGTCGAGCCTTTTCATGTTGCCTAAAGGCCTAAAGCAGACAATAAAGAAGATGTTTTGTTTAGAAAAGACTTTACGAAGTATAACACTGCTAGAGATTTGAACAGTCTACAGAAAATTTGTCATCTAAGGTGCAGGCCCGATGCTTTAATAATCCAAGACTGAGAATGCATTACTTTCAGATTTGATATATACTGTATGTAGAGATATTTCCAGACCCAATCCCTGGCTTTTGTGCCAAATATAATATGTCTCATGTTTCATTTATGTTAAATGCGCTTGCAGAAGCTATTAATAATCCATGCCATTGTACAGAAAGATCCCATTTGCGATAGGTAATTTTTTACAGTGATGATCTATAGACCACTAATTCAGCCATTCAAAGATAAGTGGAGGCAAAATTGAAGTGTAGCAGAAAGCATGATTAATGGGCGCTATAAGCTAGATCGTGGGTCAGATTAGCCAACCTCAGCCACCAGCGCCCCCCCCCCCCCCCCGTCTCATCAGTCATTGTTTACATTGAGCGTGATACTTGAAATGCACCGTGTGTACGAGATATTTAGAACACCTGCTTCTGTGGCGATTTAATCTGGTCAGATTGAGTTAGATGAAGGCTTTGATGCCTCATTGATTTTTTTCCAATAAATCCACTCTGAACACAACCTGATAATTAAACGTGTCAAAAAACAAAACAAAAGAGGAAGAGGAATTCCAAATGATGGGATTTTTTTTTTTTGTTTGTTTTATCTTGAAGAGACTGTAAAGTAAGGTGTTTCTAATGTTTCTCCACAGTGTGACTTTATAATTTAGGATAATTTTTTTTGGATCAGCAGTTGATCCTTGTAAAGTCAGTTTCTTGTTTTTTTGCATTTGCATTCTAGCGCTATCTTTGATTTCGTCCAGGCTGTTTAAGTCTTAGTAGAACTGACATGTTAATTTGGCGTTCAAATGTACATTTTACCAGACTGCTTGTTGTCTCCTTGCTGCTGTATTTATTGAGTGCCATATCTAAACTTAAAAATGATTTTGAAAAGATTTGCGTCGATTCAGGGTTTTAGTTCTGATTGTATGTTTCTCCCATTGCGCTGATGAACAACGAGTTTCATAATGTGCTCGGAGCTATTTCCTACTCACTGCAGTTGTCTAATGGTGTCATTCTGGAGAGCTGCTTTTTTTTTTTTTTTTTTTTTTTAACCATGTCTGTATAAGTGGAGTTAATGTACTCCAAAAAGGACCTGATTCATATTAAACGTATTTAAAAAAAAAGAAGATAAAATAAGAAATAATGAATACATTTCCTGTTAAGTGTTGAAATATGACAGAGTTCATCTGTTTCATGTGTGGTTTGATGATAATTTATAACTGTGTTGTGCAATAAACTGTCAAACGTTTCAACTGTAATGTTTTTTAAACTATATATTATTGTATAAATATTGTACATACAAAACACTCCTATTTTGCAAGGAAAAGAGTCACTTTGTACTGTTGTTATACATAAAATGCGCAACTGATGAAAATGATTTTGCCTGGTTTCCTTTTTTTGAAAGCTATAATTAATATGCTTCCCATATTTCCTCCATTTTTTTTATTTTAAATGCTATTAAACCTTACATTAAAGTACTGCACCGACATATTAATCATTCAGATGGAAGGTATGTGTGTATTTCAGAAACCCTGACTTTCTATTGATGTTTAAAGCAGAGACTGTGTAAAAGAATGTCTAAAATTAAATAAAATCATAATGAATTAAAGGGCACAAATTAATACAGCTAAAAGCCTGAAAATCATTATGTAGGTCATGATTTCTGGCCACTGCGTTTCATAGGCTTAGAGATGATGTCATTTTCGGACAGATCTGAACTCTGCCACACTTAACTGGTTAATCTATTTTCATTATGTTAGTGCACCGCTTGCATGCTAATTTAATAGTTAAACTGTTATTGAGTTTTCACGGAAAAGCTCTAATGCCTGTGATGTCAGTGAAACACAAATCCCAAGGGTTCTATCCATTGTTTAACCTTTGTATGGTGAAACTAACATCATCGTTATCCACAAGCACAAATGACGTTAAGGCGGGTGGCCAGAGAGGGACCAAAACTCCGAAATAAGGCATGTCTCAGCAGTAAATCAGTAAATCCATTAATTTACAAACATAACCTGCTTTTACAACATCAATATGTCAATGCACAGGCCACCTAAAAGTCTTTTTTTTTTTTTTTTTTAATTTTCAGATGTTAGATTAAATTTATGGGAAACAAATACCAGCCACACTGATTTGTGCTTTATTGCTACACATAGCATCAGTGCAGTATAGGTAGTCTTTACAGAAGAAACAAAACAAATATGATCAAATGGAATCAGCTGCTGTTGCCTTGTCCTGAACCCAGCCTTACTATAAAAAAATTACAGCTTATTGAATGCATATGAGGATTATAAAGGATTTACTGTTTATAAGATGTTGAAAAGGATATAGATGAAAGAATAAGTCGCAGAAATAGTTTCACAAACCCTTTTCCTCCCTTTACTTTGTGTTACATTGTTCATTGCTGTTTTTTAATTGACTTTTAGTGTTTTGGAACAATTTGGCTCCAAGCCTTCAGACTTCAACCTTAATAAAGCAGTAACATGTTCTCGAAGTGTAAATCCTGTTAGCAGTAAAAATGTTGTAGCTCATGCTTTGCGGTGCTCCACAGGAGGGGGCGTTGTATTTCACAAACCATGGCTTTTATCTGACGCCAGCAAATGAATGGCAAACAGTTACCTCCAGCTTGTCTTTCTTCTTAAACAACAGAAAACATGTACAGGTTACAGTTTGATGACGTGCTCAAAAAGTGTTCACTGAACTCAAGAACAAGGTCTCTAAAAAATAATCCTGTTCAGGAGAATACTGCTGCAAGGAAAGACGGGACTGAATAAAGACCTCAGTGTTTACACCGTGTTGTTTAGATGGAAAAGTAAAGTTTATGTGCCTGTGCTAAGAGGAAGGAAGCACTTCTGATACCTAGAGAAGCTAAGCTTATAAAACAACAAAGCAATATCCAGGAGACAATTACTAAGTCCCTTTGAATTGCTGAAAAAAAAAAAAAAAAAAAAAAATACACGCACGCACACACACACATACAAAACATCTGATGAGCAGTTTCTCAAGGCGAAAAACAGTTTGAGTGTACACTGCTGTGACAGTATTTAGTATGGCATGTGAGCAGCGTATAGGGGCTCCTCAGCACTTGCCATAAGGCGGCATAATCCATTATTCATGTTTAACCCTCGGGGCTCTGGGCAGGCAGAGCAGAAGTGGAGAGACGGGGGAGGAGAAGGGCTGTATGAACACCCGGGCCTCCCAGCCCATACCTGTCAGATGCAGGTGGGGGTGTCACCAGCTTATTGAACAGCCCTCTATACACCTGCCAGGCTCTAACCCCTCATCTCTCCTCTCCAGCCTCTTCAGTTGTCAGCCTGCCTACGCTCAGCAGCCGGCAGTCCCCCTTTTACTTACCTCTCTCTCACACATATATGCAGAGGAAGATCATTAGGACTCAGACCTTCTCCACTGGCAGCAGAGCAAGCCGCAGGATATCTGCCTTGATAGACTGTGAGGCTGAATTGCACTGGACAGCTTTATGAAGCTGCTGCAGCTGTAAAATATCCATTCTTCTTTTATCACTTCTTGACACTTGTCACTGTGTCTCAATATACTTTGACTAATGATGGAGGTAAACAGTTTATAGGTCGTATGTAATGTATAGCAACAGTCAGTTTCTGTGAAACCACTGGCTACGTGTCAGGTAGAGCAGATACTCAGCTTCTTCTGCTGCTACTCACAGAATTTGATTCAGAGGAAAACGGACTTTATACACAGACTGCTGATCTTGAAGAATAATTCAAAGTGTGACTTCGGCTGTGTAGCGAATGCTGAATCAAAAGACCTTGGACTCTTATCGCCTTGAACTCATAATATAACTGAATAGTGCTTCTAGTTGGTGAACAGGGCTCTGCGTCTGTGTTCCCACACTCATGGTAGGCTTTTCAAATGGATGTAGTATAGTAAAATAGTCACATATATGTAAAAGACCCAATGATGAAGAAGAACATACATACAACATATTCCAACATAAGCACATGTAAACATGTGATTTGAAGAGTCCAGATTGACCCTGTTCCACAGTGATAAGTGCATCAGGGTGAAAAGAGGGGTGGATGAGGTGATTACACATGTAATTTCATGTACTTTATCTGTGTATGACATGTCTGAATGCATGTACTGTCACTGTAACTGTCTGTCCACATCAAATGTGCTGCTGCCTGTCTTGATCAGGACACACTCTAGAGATGATTAATCTCTAAACCCTTCCAGGTTAAATAAATAAATAAATAAATCCAAGAATTTTTCTGAATGTGATCATTATTTTTAACATTGGTTATTATAGATTTATATTATAGTCAGAAAATATGTAAAATAGGCCCAGTTGTTTTTACAGTGTTTAAGGTGCAGATTGTACATATCATACCCTAATAAATGTCAGTTTCTCTATTTTCATTGTGTAAGTAATTAGTTCCAGAAAAAAAGTAGGATATTTCACAATACTGTAGGCATGTAGTATCACACAAAACTGCATAATAGGCACAAACGTTTCAAAAACCTCTTCTTTGGACAAAATTCATCTTCTGATATTCTTGACAGATTATGATTATTAGTGTCAGCAACAAAAAAATGCAGCTAATGTCAGCTGCTTCAAATGCACAGTGGCTACAGATACAGATATTTCACACCTATGTCTTTTTTTATCCCTCCATAGTGTAAATCCCACTCCTGCGCAATTATGCATCATGTTCTGTATTGCACTATGGGATCGCAGCCTTGAAGCTGCTGAGATCTGTGTGCATCAGTCCCCTACTGGTTTAATTGAATACCTTCTGTATTATCATAGCACACACAGTCAAACAAGCACTGATATGTTTGTTCCAGCCAAGGACGAGAGACAGCTGTCCAAACCAGAATAATAATTCTCAGAGGTCCACAACCCAGCTTCTGTCGCTAACAAATTGTTTCAGGATTTAGTAAATGAACATAACCATGACAGCATTTTAATTCCCAAATCTGCCATAGTCATTTTTCTTTTCTGTGCTTGCAATGACACGATCACTTGAAGACTCAGTGATCTCACCAGACTTCATTAAAGCCCGTAGACTGTTATTTCCTCTGTAGATTTCTAAAAAATTGTAAATGCAGATGGAAAATGGTTTAAGCGTCACCACAATATATAATATTAGGCAATACATTTCAGGATTTTACTATGTACTGACAGGTCTTATTTCCAGTTGCCTCATCTGGACAGGACACCAGTCTACTGGTGCCATCTTCTGGTCAAAGGTAGCATCACATGTAAAAGATAACGTACAGAAATGGATAATCTAAAGACACAGGCTCACATCAGTTTGAGCTCAGACAAGGGTGAAAGAGTCAAAGATTATGTGAGAGACTGTGACAAAAATCATTCAAACGAGGTCGTGGGTTAAATATGTGTCAGTGACAAAAAGTGTCTGTTTGAGGCTCTGCTGTTGCCTGAGGGTGTGTGTGTGTGTGTGTGTGTGTGTGTGTGTGTGTGTGTGTTTTGGGGGTTATGGGACATCTGCTGAAGCAGCCAGGAGTCCTTTACATCATAATATGAATATACTACTGTAGCCTAAAACATACAACACAACTTTAACTAGAGGATCTGTGATGTGAATTTTGTTTTAGGAAAGAATGACGTAATGAGTTCTGCACTTCATTTCGTTTATGTTTCTTTTTTCCTCTTCCCGCTCTCTCCAGAGGGTTAAGACTGCTGCTCGACCCAGAGAGGTAGCGGTCAACTTTTGCTGCAGTTTGAAATGAAATCTCCTCCCACTCCACCTCCTCCTCCTGAACATTCCCTCTCTTTCCCTCCCACTCAGCTGCCCCTTCCCTGAAATCACTTCAAGAAAGTCTCCCTCCTCCACGGCCAATCAGTGAGCTTTATGCGATTTATGGCTCCAATTTTAAAGCTCCATAAAATGTGCATTACACCATGTATGCGTTTTTGTGACTACATGTCTTACTGTGTCTGCAAAAAGAAATCTAATCAAATTAAGAACATCCTCTCCTCGGAGACTTTAAAATGTCCACACTTTAATTAAACAGTGTGTGCCAATTGCTTTTTGTATATGCTCGTGACTTAAGTCAAAACAGACCCATGAATAACCAAGAGAATATAATTAATTATAAACGGGTGGCCATGAATTCCTCTCCCCACAAAAGATGGTCACATTAGGAGAGTCGCTGTTTTACAACTTCCTGTTCAGGAGCCCTGCCTGAGGCTCTTACAAACGATCCACTTCTGGTGCCTCTTCGACTGTTGGCAGCACATAACACATTGAGTACTTACACTTTGAAAAGGCATAAACAAAAAAAAACAGACTCTCATAAGATGCCAGACTTAGTCAAGCTTGAAAATCTGTTTTTGTAAACTAGCAGTAAAAAAAGGGCCTTGTGAGAATATAATCGCTGACATATTCTGCTAATAAGCTCCATAGTTATGGAGAAACTGCCATCAAGATTTGTCAGCCAAGCCTCAGCGATTCTAGGGGTGTCCAATTAGCAGCTTCAATTTTCTTCTGCATAAAATAAGAATTCTTGGATAAAACACCAGTGACAGTTAAATTAAAACACATCCAAGGCGGCAATATAAGACGCTTCAACCACAATCTAAGAAGATCAGTGCATTTTAACGCTCACTGTCATTAAAAACTGTGCTGTCCAAGCAAATAAACAAAATGACCAGCTTCTCTCAGCAATTTTCTCCTCAAAACTAGAACTTTTGCTTTCTAAGTGGTATTAGAAACATGTGTGAATTGAGGATTTGACTGTATTACGGCTGTATGTGCAACAGTGATGAGGTGAAAAGACAACAGAAAAGAAAAAAAAAAAAAAACAGCATGCCTTAATGCAAAATAGAGGGATTGTTTACAAAATGTTTGGCTATAGCTCAGGATTCTTGTGGTCTTTAAAGTATAGGGTGAATCCTATGGGAACTCCCCGTGAGAAAGTTCAAGTACAAAAGCACAAAAACTGACTTCTGATACTGAAACCGGTTGCCTATATTCTCCTGAGACACACACACTTATAAACACACAATGCATGCAACTGAAAAGCCATAAAATCTGTTGAAAACACACCTGTACACTAAACCAAAACACACACTGCTGTCAGAAATAATCTACAACAGCAGATACACAGTAATTGCAATGTACTGTTACTGAAGAAACAGTGCAGCAGCTAAAAGGGAAAGGAGGCCATGTTTTTAAACACCATAAACTGCAACAGATGTGCAGAACAGTGAATATACTATAAACAAATAAAGCCATATGAAGCCAGGCCTATGGGCTTTAAATCACAGGATGCCAGCGGTAGAAATGTCTTCCAGATTGGTTTTCTGTAAGGTCTTTAGAGGAATGTAGTCGCTGTCTATGTTGGTTTCCTGCTCAGGTCGTGTGATGAGCTGCTCGGTGACACCACGACACGGTCACACAGAGGAGACACAGATAAGGAAGCTGGGTGTCTGGTGATACAAAAATATCAGATTAAACCAGATTAAACCAACACGCACAGGCCTTTTAAACCTATTTTCATGAATACAAAAAAGATGGGGAACAAAAACCATGAATAATAGAAATAAAAGTACCTAAATATAGTCTAAAAATATTCAGTGGAGAAAGAAAAGAAAATTGCTACACTGCAAAAATCCAAATCTTACCAAGTGTATTTTTCTCATTTCTAGTCCAAATATCTCATCACACTTAAAATAAGACACAATCACCTGAAGAGTAACTTGTATGTGAGATATAAGAACTGATTTTTAGACAACAGATCTTGAAAATCTTATTTCAAGAAATCTTACCAAGGTAATTTTCACTTGTGCCATTGGCAGATTTTTTTGCTTGAATTAAACAAAAAAATCTTGAATTAAGCAACAAAAAATCTGCCAATGGAACAAGTGAAAATGATCTTGGTAAGATTAAAAACCATTAAAAATCAAGCACCGAAACTGGGGGACAGAGTTTTTCTATTGCTGCTCCAACCAAGGTTATTATCGTTAACAAAGACTAACGAAACGACGAAAACTAGAATTGTAAAAACATTTTCATTAACTGAAATGAATAAAAACTAGAATTAATAGAAAAAACGATAACTAACTGAAACTGTTTTGTGTGCTGACAAAACTAACTAAAACGTATAAAAATTATGGATAAAATTCCCTTAGTTTTTGTCTTTGTCAATGTCGGATTGATACAAAAGCGATTTATTTCCCTCGAATAATTTTAGCTGCTGGCCCCATATGATATTTAACGGTCCGTCACTTCTCGTCACTTGTCGTTTACAGTCGTCTTCTGGTCCCCACTCTACCTGGAAACATGGAGACTAAAGTTGGGATAAAGCAGCAGAGTCCTGTCTGGGATCTATTTGAATACGACGGCAAAGAAGATAAAATATACGAATAAACTAAAACTAAGCATTTAGAAAATAACGAAAATTAATAAAAACTAGCAAACCTGCTCTAAAAACGAATTAAAACTAACTGAATTAGAGAAAAAAAAAAGTCCAAACTAAATAAAACTAAACTATAATGAAGAATCCAAAACTATTAGAACCTTGGCTCCAACCCTCTGGAACTCCCTCCCACCTACCACCCGACACTGCTCCGACCTCAACACCTTCAAATCCCTTTTAAAAAGTCACTTATTTAGAATTGCTTTTAATGTTTAATTGTTTTATTATACACATACCTGCCTTTTGCACCTGCCTTTTTTTTTTTTTATCTATTTTTAATGTGTTCGGTTTCTGTTTTTATCTGCTCTATGTAAAGTGTCTTTGAGTTCCATGAAAAGCGCTAAATAAATAAAATGTATTCTTATGACTATTATTATTTCTTGAAATAAGATTCTCAAGATCTATTGTCTCAAAATAAGTTCTTATATCTCACTTACAAGTTACTCTTTAGGTGATTATGTCTTATTTTAAATGTGATGAGATATTCTGACTAGAAATGACAAAAATACACTTGGTAAGATTTTGATTTTTGCAGTGTAATATTTATTCTGCTGCTTTTTGTTAGTGGTGGAAGAAGTATTCAGATGCTTTACTCAGATTAAAGCACATACAGTAAACTGAACTGTAAAACACTGCATTCAAAACAAAGTAAAAGTATGTAAGTATCATCAGAAAAATGTGCTTAATATAGTATGTGCACTCAAAGAGCAGACCTCTGCCAGGGCCAGTCAATAGTCTACTCTTCTCCTTGGTCCACAATGTTAGTATAAGTCCAACTTGTTAGTTTATCCAATAGAAATGTGAAGTCTGGCACCTTCACGTCCTTTCCATAGGTCCATTCAAAAGTGAGAGACGAGCAATTATTTCATCCCTCTCGAATCATGCAAACATTACACATGAGCTTTACAAGTCAACAAAGTCTATGTTTGTGGCAAAACTGTTCAAAACTCAAACTGAAAATACATACAAAGTCTATACACCTGAAAGTTACTGAGGTGATGTCAAAGTAACTGTTGCTGTCAGTGATTTGTTCAGAGTCTGACGATGTTTCTGCAGCTTCAGCATGGCCAGACTGTAGAGATTATCAACACTTCAGAATATGTCACATTGTTCCCAAATAATGAAGTAAAACATGCAGAGAGATGCAGTCCACTGAGCCGTTTTCCACCAACTAGATCAGGGGTGTCAAACTCATTTTCTTCAAGGGGCCACATTCAGCCCTATTTAATCTGAAGTGGGCCGGACCAGTGAAATAATAGCATGATAGCCAATAAATAATGACAACTCCAAATTGTTTTAGTGCAAAAAATAACATTCAGTTACGCCAATATTTACATTTACAAACTATCCAAACAGAAAGGATGTGAATAACCTGAAAAAAATGAAATTTGTTAAGAAATATAGTTACAATTTTATCAATAGTATGCCTCGACTTATCATTTATACATGTACATTACAGATCAGATCTACAAAGACAAAAAACATGCAGTAACAGGCAGAATATTGTTAAAATTGCCCTTAATTTTCTTTAGACATTTCAGGTTATTCATAATTGTTCAGGTCATTCACATTTTATTGTTACAGGATAGTCTGTTAATGTAAATATTTTCATAATTTAATGTTTTTTGCACTAAATCAAAGAGAAAAAAATGGTGTTGTCATTATTTATAGGTTATTATGATATTATTTTTGAGTTCGATGCCCTGACTTGCACTTTGCAAATTTATCCCGCGGGCCGGATTGGAACCTTTGGTGGGCCGGTTTAGGCCCCCGAGCCCTAAGTTTGACACCTGTGAACTAGATGGTACTTTACAATCTTTACCAAAAACGGTGACTTTGGCCATGTCCACACGAAACCACATCTGTTCCTGTCTGATCTTTTTCTTTGTCATTTTCAAAAACTGCTCTGAAAACACAAAGCCGTTTCAGGAAATATTTGCGCCCACACGAAACCACTGAAAACGACTGAAAATGATGTACTACAAATGCCAGGCCTGTATGTGGCGTTGTAATGCTCTCACAAAAAAACGGAGAAGAAGACATGGTGCATGTGCATAAAGCTTGCTTAGTTCTACTGGGTCTGATCCAATATTTCCTCCTGATTGCCCCTCTGGTTGCCCCTCTCCACGGTAGATCCAAGAGCATGTAGTAAATATTGCTAGCTATGGTTGTTTGTTGCTCATTGTAATGAAAGAGTACCCGAAGATTTTGATTCAATATTTCCAATAAACTCAATACCTGTTGCAGCTCGAGCACTACTCTGTAGTCCGCCATTGGGTACGGTTACATGACGTTTTTTAAATCCGATTTATTTTTCCAGAAGAAATTAATTCGGAACTAAAGTACTTTCTCTTCTGTTTACATGGAAATGTCACACCCGCATAAAGGTCTACATGAGAAACGTTAATTCGGTTCTCGCAGCCCTTCTGTTAGCTTAGCTTAGCATAGTCACTGCATTGTCACATGTAGCCAGTTTTTTAAAGGTGATTTGTTGTCTTTTGTAAGCGATTTTGTGAAATCCGATTCTCCCTAATTATTTCTTTAGATCTGCGACTTACTGCATTCATACAATCTTGGGACTGTTGTGTTGACGGAAGTTGGAAAATCTTTTTGTTGGAAAGGGTGCATGTGCTAAATTAGCTTTGCTTTACCATTTTAGTTTTGCATTAGTTTTTATTTCCCAGGATTTTATTCCTGCAGTAAGTCACATGGCCATGATTTGAGCCTTAATTTGTGATCATATTGATCCCACTGGGCTAAAGTAATGATTAGGGAGAACTGAATTTCACAAAATCAGTCATAAAATACTACGGATCACCTATAAAAGCCTGGCTACGTCTGACCATAGGAATGAAGTGATTATGCTAAACTAGGCTAAGATAAGCTAACGGAAGGGCTACGAGAACAAGGCAATCAGTGCACTGCAGTGCAAACTGATTTGCCCACTTATCGAACTCATTAGTGCATGACAAATGAATTTATAAAAAAACAAGTGGTGAACTCTTCCTTCAGGGTTTTCCAGGCTGGTAGATCCCATCAGAATAGCCCACTGGAACGGTTTGGGTTGACTAGACTGCATTGCATATTCTTCCGCCAGCGCAGAATGTGTGCGTCATCGCGACAGGACAAGACAACGAGCATGTGCAGAATGGAAGCAATAAAGTCCAAATGGAATAAAGGGTTTACATGTCCGAGGAATAATTTAGTTCGGAATTAAAAGGGGATCAAACCAGTGACTTTATTCGGATTTAAATTTATTCCGAACTATTCTTTTTCAACTAGAATAAGGTGTTTACATGGTCATCTTAAATAGGATCTAACGTTTATTCAGATTAAACCAGGAATAAATGTTGTCATGTAAATGCACAGATTGTTGCTGTTCTTGTGAAGTGGCGTCTTGCTTCTGGGGTGAAAGGTTACACAGGTGGCGCTATGACACTATTGTTTTAGAAAAGTTGCAGTTTGGTCGTACAGACCAAGACGTGAAACCAGCATTCTCAAATGTACCCACACTAGGACCTGGTTTCAAAAAGTTGCGGTTTTAGTGACTGAAAACGCCAATTTCATGTGAACAAAAGGCCTATCTGATACAAAACATTTACAGATATGACCAAAAGCTGTCTTCGTATGGACAGGGCCTGAATTGACTAGAAAGATAAACATATGCGCAGTTGACAGTACAACTTTAATATGATTAAAATATTACTTGTCTCTCTTCATTGACCTCCACTGACCTATTGTTCTCTATATTATGACTAAGGTGTCTCCACATCACAGCCCCAGGGTCTTTGAATGGAGACCACAATCTGTTCAGTGTGAATGGAGTCGTATGACAGAAGTTGCTCACTTCATTGAATAAACAACTGTTTTGTGAAAAGTGTTGGTTCCATGACAGTCAGCTGACCTCTTTAATGATCTTTAAGTTCTTATCCACAGCTTAGAAAATTACAGTGTCGCCAGGTGAGATCTAACATTAACTACATGACCATTTTTTGAGAAAAGTGAGTTTCAGTGAAGCTAATCCATGGACCAAACACATATGACTTTTTACATCACTTTTCTTTATATCATCCAAAGGGAAAGTAAAAATAAACAAACTCTAGCATGTCACTTATCTCTCCCATCAAGGCTAAGAAATCCACTCTGCTCAACCACAAAAGTAACTGTAATAAACATTAAGAGAACATTTGGAGAACGTTCATTTTCTTCAGAGAAGTGATGGGATTGGATTACAGTGATCGATGACAGTGCAGGTTAACAGGCGACAATGGAGTCTTGTCTTTAGTCAAAATAGCTTTGGTTGAGCTGACTGTTACCATGGTAAGAAATGTCTTAGTTCTAAATTGCTGGCTGGAGGTGATTTCATTTATTTTAAACTAATGAATAACAATTATAACTTCTCCATCTTTGTTCTTGACTTATATCGTACCTTTACATCAAGTTTTAATGAAAATCAGTGAGTAGATTTTGCGCCAGCCAGCTGACGGACAGACAGATGGACAGACAGGAGGGATCGCATAACCTCCTTGGCAATGGAACTGACAAGTAAAAATAGTCACTGCAGTAAAACCTCCCTGTCAGTGTTTTACAATTATATATGATGTTTTTGGATTCGTATTACTGTTGCTTTCTTATGTATGTTCCATTTTATTGCTGTACAGGTTTAATGTTGACCTCGTTCGAACTTCTTCACATATTGTTTAATTGTTTAATCTACAGTAATGCATCATATTCTATAACATAGGTGTCAAACATGCGGCCCGGGGGCCAAAGGTTCCAATCCGGCCCGCGGGATAAATTTGCAAAGTGCAAGTTAGGACATTGAACTCAAAAATAGTATCATAATAACCTATAAATAATGACAACACCATTTTTTTGTCTTTGATTTAGTGCAAAAAACATTAAATTATGAAAATATTTGCATTAACAGACTATTCTTTAACAATAAATGTGAATAACTTGAACAATTATGAACAACCTGAAACGTCTAAAGAAAATTAAGGGCAATTTTAAAAATATTCTGCCTGTTACTGAATGTTTTGTGCCTTTGTAGATCTGATCTGTAATGCACATGTATAAATGATAAGTCAAGGCATAATAGTGATAAAATTGTAATTATATTTCTTAACAAATTTCATTTTTTTCAGGTTATTCACATCCTTTCTGTTTGGATAGTTTGTAAATGTAAATATTGGCGTAACTGAATGTTATTTTTTGCACTAAAACAATTTGGAGTTGTCATTATTTATTGGCTATCATGCTATTATTTCACTGGTCCGGCCCACTTCAGATTAAATTGGGCTGAATGTGGCCCCTTGAAGAAAATGAGTTTGACACCTCTGTTCTATAAAGTCATCATATGTTTGTAGTGGGGGTGGGATTAAATAAATTTTTCTTCTTCCCACTCCTTTTCAAGTGTAGATGAATGATTTTTTTTAAAAAATTCTGAATTTGCATGTATTCTGTAAATGCTCGAAATAAACAAAGAAAATTGAAAATGAAAAATAGTGTCACAACCAAATCTGTACAAAATCCTATTTTGAGGATCTCATAAAAACAGTTCTCAGCTTTGGACAATGCATTTTTCAGAAAGTCCAAGAGGGATTTTTTATGAGTTTATTTATCTTAAGGAAGAGAATTTTCTCCACCCTTATGAACACTTAATCCTTTGGTTTATCACAAACATCCAGAGATGTGGTTTTCACATGTAAAGGAAGGGGATGAAGACGTGCTCTCAGACGCCTCAAAATGTACTTAAATGCAGTGCCTGTGTAAAAGTGATACACCTCTTCCTTTTGTAACGGTAAAAGTTCTTTTCTGTGCATTACTGCCACCTGACAGGAAGCTGTGATTCATGAGGACTCAAGCAGCAGAAATACTTGACTAGCTAACAGTCTAATTAATGTTTTACCGGGGTGATGTGACTGCTGCTGCCCAGCTGTGGCAGCTGTAAGGGCCACACTACTTACTTCTTCCCTTGTGGTTCTCAGCAAAGCTCATCTTGAGTCACAGTGAGGGGCCAATTGCCCACCTTAACACCCCACTGTTTGAGATGAATGTTTGATAGAGGTCTGGTGAGGAGGAAGGGAGGAAATGGGGTGATGGAGGAAAAGATGGGGCCAAAACAGGGACAGGAGGAACTATGGGCAATGGGACTGGTATCAAATTACAATCCAGCATGTAAGATTTAGCAGCGCTCCAGTTAACGCTACTCACTGTTGTTGATACTTTTTTTTTGTCTAAAAAGAAGGTGGACCTTTTTTTACAAGACATTTAGCATACCTTCACCAGTGGTTCCAGATGTGTGCTTCACAGAGAGCATGAGAACGGCTAACAAAAGTAGCGCAAACATCCTAAAGTTGCAGTGGGGGGTGGGGTCGCTTGCTTTCTGTTCGAGTGTGAAAGGCTTGAAGCGGGTCTTGTGGTGTCTTCACTAACAGAATGGCTGTTGTTGTTGATTGATGGCCATGCCAAGTCACGGGGGCTTCTTGCCACTGAAATGGATTAATAAAATTAGCATAACAGTGGATCACACCTTTGTTTCCAGCTTTAATATTCTGCTTCATGGTCTATCTCCATAAGCCTATTAAGGGCCAGTGTGTCACAGTCTATTGTCAGCTATCACCTTTCATTGTGTGTTGGATTACTGCTCCAGTCCGGACAGAGTTCACAGTTCAAGCAGACATTGTTAACTATGTTCCAGCAATAAAACACGTCACTCACATGCTGCTGTCTAATTATGGTAGATTTAAGCTGCGGAACTGCAAATTTAATGTCTATATATAAATAAAAGGGGAAAAAAAAGCACAGAGGTATTTGAAGAATGCGGCACATATTTTTTTAAACACAACATCCCAACAAGACTCCATTCTCCTCCTTTCCTCCATCTGCCTTGGTTCTTCTCAAGGGGTGGGGGCACAGAGGAAGGGTTAAAGTAACCAGTGGAAGACGGGGTGTAGGGCTGGGCCTCAGTAAGGGAGGAGGAGGTGGGGGGGTGCATATAAAAACTGACAGAACACAAGTGGTGCTTTATCCACCCTGTCCCGCTCTGGGTAAAAGGAAACCCTAAACTCTCCGGCTCAACCAGCTTCACCCTCTTCTCATTTCTTTCCCTCCCTTTTCACACACCCTCATCACACACCCGTCGGACGTGTGCGCACTCAGGACAAGAATGGCAGCATCATCTGCACCAACGACAAACAGCCCCTACAAAATGATGGCTTTCGCTTTGCTTCTATTACTCTGCAACGGTGAGTAGTAAGAAATTCTTATGGCACAGAGATGGTTCAGTTTTCAGAGATCGTGTGGCCATCCACTGAAAAAGGGAGGGCCAGGGGTGGGGTCCGGGTTGGAGGAGTGTTTGTGTGAATGTCTTAAGTTGAATCCAGGTTTTAACCCTACAACCTTTCTCCTCACTGGAATGCAAACATACTATCTCAACGCTGAAAACCAAAACTATAACATCAGAATTTTTATAGATTTAAAAGGGGATTTATGGAGGAGTTTTTGTTTTTGAGACACTGAAAGCAAAACTTTGCTGCAAACAAAAGGATCATTTGAGAGGGAAGGGCTTGAAATTATGTGCAATTATGCAGACAAAGAGAGTTTTACGCTGAGATTTCTATTCTGAACTCAATACTTTACAGTACAGTGATGCCAAAACAGAGCTTTGTGCATTTTTCTTTCAGTCTATTCTAACTCCATAAACTGTTTGTGTTTTCATTGGCATAATCTTCAAAGATTTGGAGGAAGAAAAAAACGTGTTTTTATTTGTGACGTACGAGTGGAGGGTGTGGAGCTGGGGCTGTTAATGTGTAACTGAAATGTGCGTGTTCTGATATGTGATGTGAAACCATGTGTAAAGAGAATTGTACTTGAAATGGACAAGCTCCATAAAGCAGCTTACATTAAAACTAATGCAATAAGCTGATTTATTGTCTAGTTGAAATTAAATACCCTTTGCACTATTTTCATTTCAGCCTAATCAATTATTAAACCAGTCTTGATAAAAGTAAATAATGTTTGTTCTTGGAAACTTTACACTGCAAAAATCAAAATCTTACCAAGTGTATTTTTCTCATTTCTAGTTAAAATATCTCATTACGCTTAAAATAAGACATAATCACCTAAAGAGTAACTTGTAAGTGAGATATAACAGCTTATTTTTAGACAATAGATCTTGAAAATCTTATTTCAAGAAATCTTACCATGATAATTTTCACTTGGCAATTTTTTTTTGCTCAATTCACAATTTTTTGTTTAATTCAAGCAAAAAAATCTGCCAGTGGAACAAGTGAAAATTATCTTGGTAAGATTTCTTGAAATAAGGTTTTCCAGATCTATTGTCTAAAAATAAGTTCTTATATCTCACTTACAAGTTACTCTTTAGGTGATTGTGTCTTATTTTAAGCGTGATGAGATATTTTGACTAGAAATGAGAAAAATACACTTGGTAAGATTTTGATTTTTGCAGTACACCAACACTTACACAATTCTCTACTGTCACTTTAACAAAGTTGATAAGTCTTTTAAAAAGTATTTCTATCAGGTTTATCTCAGATGCATGCCTCCTCTTTAAGTTCACTTTCACTCAAGCAAAGTAAAACTGATATGAGAGGAAATCGAAACTCACTGAAAATCAAACCAAATAAGGCAGTGAATCCTGTATATTTTTCTAAATATAAAAAAAACACTCCTTGGTGATTTGCTAAAGTATAAAGATGAGATGTAGGTCACTTTGGATTCTTACCCCATAAATTGTCTGTAGCGGCACGACAAAAATCAATGGCTCAAGAGAAGAAAAACATATCAGTGACATTTGCTGGAAAGATGAGTTGAATCAGTGCTCCATCATGGCTACATCAGGCTGAAATTCAAACAAACACAAAGCGAGTTAAGGTTAAAAAATGAAGCTGAGACAGAATTGAGGAAATACAGCTTTACATTAAAAGCTCTCTATTGTGGCTGGAAATAAATCAAATTCTGGATTGCTTAATTCAAACCTTGTGCCTTGTTCTTGGGTTTTCGCTTATGGGAATGAGATCATCAGCGAGAGGCAGCTGGATCAGCTTTGGAAAATAAAACTGCCTTGATATAATTTCAACCTAAAGATTCAGAACCAGGGGCTGTGGAACATTTATTCATCTTGTCAAAAGAAAAAAGGAAAAGAAAATTCATATATTGATGTGTAGTGCAATGTTTATCTTCTCTGAAAATCAAGTGCGCACACAAAAGAAACTCAAAACATGTGACGTGATGCAGCTTTGTCAAGTGTGCATGTCAAAAAAGATGAATAGCAATGGAGCAAATATCAGATATCATACAGACAGCAACCAAAGCGAAGAAAAAGAGGAACGGTTAAGCACAACTATATTTCAACTCAGGGATAAAGCATCTGCCTCCTGAGACAGACAAAAACCCCTGATGCCAAATTGTCTTGTCAACCGCTGAGATGGCAGTTATGTAAGTGGAGACAACCAGGCCGAAACGTACAAGTTTAGTGGGATGAGGTCAGAGCGGATTCACAGATGTTAGTGAGTGTAACGGTTACCCAGACAACCTGCAGGGGGGTCAAAGTAGGAGAAGCTGAACGGGAGATGATCAGAAACACCAGGGGGGGAAAAACCCAGGTTGCAGATGTTTAGCAGAGTTCTGTAGAAAAACCCTGAGTGGGAGTTAACGGCACGAGGAATTCTTCCATTTACTTTGTTGTCGCTGATTTGAGCATCTCCTACTCTCAAGGTTTCCGCTTAAATATCTGAAAACTGTACTTATAAACAATTTTCATAATACAGTTTAAGCTCTGGGAGTACTGTGAAGTGGTTTTAAGTGGCTCTGTAGTTAAGTAGTGTACCCTGCCCAAACTCAGTGCCAACCCTGGAGCATGTAATCATGTAAATCATTGTTTGTATAGTGCTTATTGAAGTAACAGATGTAGCTAAGAATTACAGAAACATGTCAACAACAACTGGGCCTTCATTCCTCTCTTAAAGAATGTAGCGCTGAGTAAGATTGGAAACTGAGTCAGATTATATTGTCAAGATAGCCAGCGGTGACAAGTAGGCATCTGGGAGCACACATTAAAAAAAGAAAAACACTCATTTAGTTTTTCATCCTCTCCCAGTAAGAGGGTGAATTTCCTCTCATCTTTTAACAGCTTTAAGTGTTTTCATCTTCTATTTACACCGTGTGAACTAGCTAACAATAAGTATTAACACAGTTGAGCAAAACAAGCTACTCTGTCCTGAAAAAATCAACCGGTTCTGCGTTTTGATCTGTAAAGTAGATAGACGGAAAAGGAAAAGGAAGGGAAGTCGGTGCAGAACAGAGAGATAGACGACAACACGCACTATAAAAACAGAGGCAATTTATGCTTCAGCAGAACACAAAATATATTTACAAACTGAATTGAGTGCACTTAAGTTCAGAGCCTTAATGGCCTATCACGGTTGTTTTTCCAGTACCACCCATCGATGTGTGTGGAAGTAATTACACTAGTGGATTTTTTAAAAGATATAGTTGGTCTCAAATTCTTCTGGAGAGATTCTATATTGAGCCTGTGAGGTATTGATGAGATCTTACTCATGCTGCAACAGAATCCCCTAAAGTCTACCTGCACACACTCAAACCAGACAGGCTCATTCAAGGTAATGCACACAGCAATGAAACTGTAGTGGGCAATTGTGAGCATGTGTGTGTGTATGTGTGTAGGGGGAGGGTCTGGGGGCTGATATAATGTTCGCAATTGAGAGCAGATGTCACGCTTCCTGATTGTGGTCCTAGAAACAGGCATCATGCTTTAGATAAGGAGCTGCAGGGGCCTTGGGGTGGGGCTGGATGGAGGCTGCAGCTGGGCAGCTTTGGGTGAAGTAAGTGCAGCTTACTGGCTGATTGAAACCATGAGATGCTGCGTTATTTGCCAAGAGAGGGGAAGGGGCTGGGTTCTGCTATTAATCGCTGTGACAGGAACGACAGAGGAGGGAGAGTGGACAGAGGAGGAAGGGGAAGGGAGTCAAAATAGAGGGGTCAGCAGTCTGTTGTTTCAAAGAGGGTCGAGTTGCAGAGCATGTTTAACCCTAAGGGATGAGGCTCCAATGTCACATTCCTCTGCATACTCACACTCACAAATTCAGGCAAAGAGTGGCAGGATATTGAGTCGTAAAAACACTCTTTATTGAGAAAACAACATTCAGAATAAATTGTGTTTTTGCTAGATTTTTTTCAGTCTAGAAGAAACATAGCCAGTATAGACAGTAGAAGAGGTGAAGGAAAAAAAATAGTGTTGCACATCTGTATTTCTGAAATAAAATTCTATATGAACTTCTAACTGGCAACTTACTCTTAGAGATAAAGGACCAAAACATACTTTTTCTTGACTCTAGCTAAGTGCTTTAGTCAATTTCAAAGCAGATTACAAACATGACGACAGTTAAAGTGAAAGTTTTGTTACTACTGTTTTGGAGCAACGGTGCGTTATTGTGTACTATTTTTTTCATGTATTAGGAAATATTTGGATAGACTATGTTTTACTCAACAAAAGACTTAATGTACATATATTCAATTAGGTAACAACATTGAAATCTGCTTCTAATTCATTTCCATTGACTGAATATAAACATCATGTGTACGTGACTATTTGTTTGACAGTGTGAATAGTTGACCGAGTCCCAGACTGAATGTATTTAAACACTCACATGCTAGAGAATCCAGTCCACCCTTCCCATAACCTTGACTCAATCAACACCATGCATGGCATTCACTCCAGTAGATGGATACATATAGGCTATTAAGGGGATGAGTTACTCTAATAGAAAAGAGGAGATGTGGTGCCTGAGGACTGTTTATAGAAACTGTCTTGCCTGAACAGATTCACACACACTCAATCAGTAATGGATACATTCATACATTCACAATTACCAGAGAAAAAAACTGTTTTCCCATAGACCCAAAATGGCCACTTCATCTATGGACTAAGATAAATGAGAGTGTTTTTATTCCCTATAATAAAACTGTGTCATATGGTAACGATTGCATGCTGATTGTAACAGGAAGGGTGCTAGTTAAACCTCAGACTGGGGTTTTAACACAGTGGTTCACTAACGTGTGCAGACCATTATCACCTCGCCATGGCCCATTACACAGCGCAGAGTTTTCCCTAACACAATAGGGCTGAGCCATGGGGCCTGCTGGTATCGGGCTGCATTTTGGGAGAGTTTTGTCCCCATGAGCACTTATTCCAGGAGGACTTCTCTGGAAGCCTGGCAGGAATCTGAAGCCTTGGGTCAAAGGAGGACCTACCCATTTAAAAACACCCGACAGCTGGGTCATGTTTCACACAGCAGACATGCAACAGAGACACACAGTCAAGGAGATGCATATCTGTTGCAGATGATGTGGAATTTATAGGTTATGCATTTTGTTACAAAATATCTGTAATTTAAAACAGTGATAACAAAACCACAGGTCTATAAAAACCTTTCCCTATGAAAAGCAAGTAACACAAATTTGCTGTGAAAGAAATACACAGCAGGTAGAGTTTTTGTAAGCTTGCAGCTAATGTGAATGCCTCAAGAGGTACTGATGCAAGATTTAACACAAACCATAAGGATGCTTGTTTGTCTGCTATTGGAGACGAAATAGCTGTTACTGTTCACCTCCTGGCGTGCTGATTTACATTACACTATGTGGTATATTGGGCATGTGTGTGTGCCAAAGTCTACATCTCACCTCAGCAGATGCCTGGGATTAGCTGTGCGTGACTGGAAGAGGGTGAGCAAAGAAGCTGAGTTGGGAGGGAGGAGGGCGTGGAGCTCGCAGGCTTGTCTTCCTCCAAAGTCTGCCACATTCCTCCATCCAGAGTCCCAGGAGATGGGGGGTGTGGGGTGGAGCATATCCAGACCACAGCCGTCACTCAGACAATCTGGTGGGAAAATCTTCAAGAGAGCAGTGAAGTCAGGGCCTTGGTTGAATTACGGAGTCAGGGCTGATTAGCACGCTTTGGTTAGACTTGCTGTGTTTGTCCTCGACACACGACCGATAACTGATATCGCAGCTGCTTTTAATATTACACAATATGTTGGAATGAAAGACGAGTGGGTGGGGATATTAGTGTGTTTGTAATGTATGTATTCATCAGTCATGAAATGTAACATGTTAAGGATTACTGCTTAGCCTGTTAAAAGGGGATGTGTAGTGTAACTATTTCAACCCTTTCATGCATAGTGGTCACTACAGTGGACATCTATTCTACAGCTGTTCTCTTATATATTCATGGATTTTGTTGTTTTAGTTCCATATCAGTCAACACAGTGGATGCTTATGCACCATCCCATATACTGCAATTCATTGTTCTTGATAAACCTGATCTGCAGTAACTTGTTTGAGTGTAAATCAATTGCTTATTATTAGATTGTAATTAACAGGCTTTTTTTTTTTTTTTTTTTTTACAAAAAGGTTTGTTTTTTTTTGTATATTATCTCCATGAAGTGAGTAGTGACTAGTATTAGAGTATGTTAAAATGTGAGAAAATGTCTGATTAGCTGCATAGTTTTCACACAGTATATCAGTAAATATGTTTCTTTGCTTCAAAAATTAAATACATGGTGCCCAGTTGAGTGGACTTTTTTGCAACTCAAATAGGTTCATAAAAAAAAAAAAAAAAATTCAATCGTATTGTTTTTTTTAATGTCTAGAGGAATTAAAACACTCAGGAAAAAAAAATTATTAAAGCTCTCATAATTCATGCATGAAAGGGTTAATTACTAATTACTTAATTACAAAGTAATGTATCTTGATTACTTTTCTAGCAACTATTGAACTTTAAAATGTAGGAGCTGTTTTTTTTATTTCAGAAGGTAAATACAGTTGAACTTCCAGCACTTGGGACACAAAAAAAGTCCTGAAAACTGATGGAAACTGATACCCGATGAGGGTCAAAAGGACAAAAACATCATACTAAAGGAAGAGAAGTGGAACAGTCTGCAGAACTTCTGCTGTTGTTATACCATTCTGCACTCAGAACACAAAAAAAGTCCTGAAAATTGATGGAAACTGATACCTGATGGAGGTCAAAAGGACAAAAACATTGTACTAAAGGAAGAGAAGTGAAACCGTCTGCAGAACTTTTGCTGTTGTTATACCATTCTCCAATGTACCTGTCACATATCAGTGTGTGCAAACAAGAACAAGGGCCACCCACTATGGTATGATCAGCTGTAATGATCTATATACAATGGGCTTTTTACAGCAAAAAATCACCAATGTCTTAATTAGTAACTGTAAGTTACTGATGTTTGGAATGGGTCCAACTATTTTTTTCTATAAAAGTTGCAAATACTTCCTTAAATCATTCATCCAAAAGTTTAATCACACGTCAAAGGTCTTTAGTATGAAATTATCTAGTATGGTATGAAATGAGGCAAAGCTGAGAGAGTCATTTTAAAAAGGTATGACTCTGACACCAGACTGATAATGTTAAGTCTAAAAAATGGTTTGCTTTAGGTGAAGACACACCCCTAAACTGGTGTTAGTGTTTGAGTTACATAAAGTCAGTGGAAACTTACCTTTATCCATGGCCTCTTTTAAATAAGCACAAGGTGTAAGGTGGGGGCCAGTGAAGAGGTGGTGGTTCAGAGGTCACACTGTCAGGAAGGAAGTTGGTTTGACACTGAGAGGCTGGAGAAAAGACAGAAGACACAACCGCATCAATTACAGCACAAAAAAGGACGGATTATCATCTCAATCCAACGTTAAAGGAACTAAAATCCTTAAATCCCATGCTGTCTTTAAAGAAGGCACATTACATTTTTATACAACCTCTATTTAAAATTTGAGAGATCACTGAGGGCATGAACTTACTTTCGATGAATTTGAGAGTACAATAAAACTGAATAATTATAAGTAGCCTAACAGAAAAAAATATCAAAACAGGTGAGGATAACAAGACATTATTAACTGTTAAACCGACCAATTAAAACAACAGTGTGGGGTTTAATGTATGTTTTATAGTGTTCCAGATAAAAGCAGATTTTCCCATTTTAGTGCTTACCAAGAAATCTGAAGCATATGCCAGTCACTTCAGTGTGTTGAATAATGACTACATGACCAGTTAAAATGATAATGTTGCCATTCAGGGCTTCATGAATAACCACTGCCTGTCAGATCTTGTTTGATTACCTGCATTTAAACAGATAAGTGACATAACAAACTAGTCTTTTACATTACGGACCATCATAATTCCACAATCTGCTCTATAAGCAGAGAAACCATGATAAAATAATTCAGGCCCATTGTGGTTATTTCCGTTTTAAAGAAGAGTACACATTTATTTCCAGTCCATCACCACAGTATCTCCCACCAGAGACTGTTCCAAACCCCACAAAGTAAAACAAATCTCACCATACCCTGCACTTACAGTGTCAGACTTAAAGTTGTTTTTCCAACACCACTGACAACATTTTACCACAGAATCCGGTGCAAATCATCCGATGACAAAAAAAGTGATCTACAACAACAAACCGTCGGCTTCTGCTTCTTGTGTGAGTTCAGTTTGTATAAGAAGGTTTGATTTATGGTCCGCCATCACACCTATGTTGGACCTCATTCTGTCCAGTAAAATAAACACACAGACCACCCAGAGATAGAGGAGAGATGGCAGCTGTAGGCCACAAACCCTGACAGGGGTCTAACAGAGAGGGTCTGACAGTCAACGACCTGTCACTGTGGACAACACCCACACTGCTGCTCTGAGTACCGACCTACACGAATACGTAGATGAGGCCCCAAATTCAGTATGGCATTAAAACAAGACTACCTTTATAAAAAGGGCAAAAATAGCTTAAGTCATGAATAAACTGTAATAAAGAAGCTGTTTTCATTCATCAATCCAGGTTCTGTAATTAGTAACATAAAAGCACTGCTAGATTTTCTACCTGTCAGTTCTCAAACTTCTCCAATCTTGTGCTTCTGCCTCCATTCTAAGCTCTATAAACTGTTTACTACCATGTAATTGTAAAACAATCTACTGAAGAATTGAACAGTTAAAGTGTAGTAGCACAATGACCCGTGGGAATCCATCGGTTCTAGAAGCAGTAGAGTTGATAAAATGGGGAGCTGAGCTACGCTTACTGGTGTAACACAGATTAGGAAAAAATAGAATGGCCCTCATTGTTTTGTATTGAAATCAAAAGCACCTGAAACAAATGCATTCATAGTTACCTTATGTATGTCTTTGAAAGGGATTTACATCATTACTGTATGACTTCATCACAAGTCGCTTTTCCATTGGATATATGCACAAAATTTTACCAATATTTACTAAATGTCAAAAAAACAGAAGTACATAATGTCAGTTTTTCCATTAAATCACAAGTGCGATGATTTCTTTACTTATTTTCGCAAGATGATATGAGAAGTCATGCTATAAACATGGTGATGAACATAAATATCATGTTGATTTACAGATATATTCATTATTATCATATATTACCCCTCTATCTCGTACTAAATTAAAAAATGATTTGGTTTCCTGGTGTGTCCACACATACCGTGCCGTGTTTCTTTTCCTTTTTTTTTTATTCATGTGACTCTAGTTGTGGAAAAGGTCTTTCTATTGCAGTTTTGCTTGATATACCATTTGCGCTATGCCCGAAAAGCCACCTCTTGCAAGTTCAAAAACTTTTAATTGAAAAACAAGAGTTTTGGCAAAATGTTCATTTTTCCATTAGGTAAATTTTTATGTGCAAGTTATATTGACACAATTTGAAGCTCAATGGAAAAGCGACTACATTCACATGACTTGATGACTTGACTAAGCTTACTGGTGTAACACACAGATCTAGGAAGAAACATAATGGCCCTGTTTTTGTTTTGTATTGACATCGACGTGGACCATAGACTTCTACACTGGACTGAACATGACGGTTTGTGAATTGTACAATGTCCGGCAGCACGTGAAGGCAGCATACGGCTTTTACACAGGACTGAACATGACGGTCTATTGCGACTCACTGCTGTCCTGTGCCTGGATCCGCTGAACTCCAGTCCGTGTGGTTGGAGTCTGCACAGAACGATCTGTCACCATGTTACGGCGAGGGGGTGTGGTCCAGAGGGGGACATTAACGGGCTGGGCCACAGTAAGAACCAGACCAACCTTGTTAGTGTGTGACACCCCCCCCCCCATTTGCAGCTGTGAATGGACTCGTCTGTAAGCCCATTGTAATTTTAAAAACATGTAATGACTAAAAAAGTATGTTGTATCAATACGTAGTTTTTGCCTGTCTGATCCTTGACCCAAAATACATAAGTACTCCAAAAGGCAAAGGCTAGTTTTGTCTAGTTTGTCAGTTATACAGCAGACACATATGTGCATGCACACACACACACACAGAGGCCACTTGGCTTTATAATATAGATTATAGTGTTAATTTAATGTGTCATGTCAAAAACAGACATTTTCAGTTTTAGCTGAGAGCGGTTGATTGTTACTACCTTTTTTTTAAACATATCAAGTGAATCTGACAGGTATAAATGCTGTTGGAAGAGAAGACAAAGGAAACTAAGTAACCCATCATTAGGTCAGGGGCTTAATAGTAAAGTTGAATGCCCTGTTTTTTCTAAGTTATTAATCATTTCTGAAGTGTTTTTTAATAATACATTAGATATGGGCTTCATTGTAAAGAGGTACCAGCAGCAGTTTGCATGACAAGATCTGACCTTTTATTTTTTTATTTTTATTTTTTTTAACAAAACATTTTATCCACTTCTACAAAATAAACTCCCAAAAGTTAGTGTCTTCAACGTTTTTCTTCATTTACATCCGTGGCATCCTCTGTAGAGAATAGGTAATACAGAGTAGAACAGACAGCTGCAGTGGACAGTTGCTGACACTTTAACATGCCAGACGACCTCCTTGGAGATTGCAGCCCCACCTGCTGCTACTGCACACAGACTGTTTGCTCTGTACTTGTGGCACCTGTCTGTCACAATGATTTATCGAAGGAAGTCAGAGGACATGTGTCACAATGCCACAACTGTGTGAAGAGATGTGTGCGTGTGAAAGCGGCAAACAACAGTGAAGTGAAGATTAAATGTGTGGCCTTTTGAAACAAGAATGCCACTGAAAGAAAAAGAAACAACACTGTGTTAGTGTACTGTACTAGCTAAACTTATGAAAGGATACTATACTTTCCTGAACAGCAGATCATTAAATGTGCAAACTAAAATGGCACATCAGTGGTGAGAGGTATTTGAAGGGTTTTTCACTGTAAAATGAGTTTCATTTGTACACAATTAAGGGCCAAGCAGGATTGGTTTTATTAACCGACTATGAATTATATGAATTACGTTGAGACTGAATAGGCTTAGGCAGAAACTAAATGCTTAAATATGCATCAAAATCACTTTTATGCTACCCAACAAAACATCAAAAATCATTCCTGCTTGTATCCCTCAAAAATATCTTTCTCTAAATTCCGTAATAAAATTAAGTAATTGAAATAATATTAGGCCTAGTAGAGGTTAACAGTTTTTCTGGGCCACTACTGTTACAGATTAAGCTATTAGTAATCAAGTAATTCAAATGAATGAACGGATGAATAATCAAGGAGACTAGAAAGTGATATGGACCATCAATATACTGTACATCTGTAGTAAAACTGAAAATCTTGGCATCAAAATTTTATGCCAAACTCCATCACAAAACGTAGTAGAAATGCACTGAAGCAAAATGTACTACTTAAAAAAGTACATTATTTTGTTTATGGATATAGTGCAGGGAGCTTAAAAAGAACAACAAAACAATACCATAATATTGGGTCGGATCACTTATATGTGCCTTTATGAATATTCCAACCTCATCCTATGTTCAATGTTCATGTTGTAAACCACATCCGAAAACTACATAGAGCTATGATCAATGAAAACTCCAAGAGTAGTAATGAAAGTGTGTAATGGTGGTGGGGCAACATAGCGCAAATGCATTAACATCATCCAACAGCCACTGGGAAAGTGAGAAGTAATGAGATCTGCAGAGGTGAGGCATTAAGGGAATGCTTGGAGACTGAGGTAATGCTGTTGTTGTTACAGTGCGGGCTATCTGAGTGAGAGGAATGCATGCTGGGTATTCTGGTTGGACTTCTGGATCATATACTTGTAATCAGACCCAAACAAATCACTTCAATAAAGGCAACAGGCTCATTAGCTCAGTGACTGCAGGGCGTGGCAGCGTACCCAGACACACTAAACGTGCCCTGAAAGTTAGTCAGGTTATTATCATTTACCACCAGGTGAAATAATTCAGCGCTGGAAATACCAGACTAGAAATATCCTGGCAAGACATTGATGTAGTTTGTAATATCTCAATGATTTCAACCCTAAAGCTGTCTGACTCCCTGAAAATGGAAAACACTTTAATAGTCTCTTACATAATTCACAAATTTGGAAAAAATGATATTTTCAATTCCATCATTACTGGGCACATTTCAGCAGCATATTTAATCAGGTTATTCAACTATTCAACATAACAAATGGAAAATAATTTCACCCACATGAAAATACTGTACAGTAGAAACTTATTTTGTATTTACACTTATTCTTCATACTTTAACTGTTCCATTCCTTGAAAAACCTAATAGAAGAAGCTTGCGTTTCAAAGTCAATGACCTCATGACGTGATCCACAGATCTGAGAGCATTGCTTATCTGCTGCAATAAGATCTTCAGTAGGCTATAACCTAATCTTCCATCACTACAAAGGCCACAAGGGACAAAAAGAAATCTAACTGTGATCCCACTGAGAAGCTCTCATACACTGCACAAGTTCATCCATTAGATGATGTTACAAAGCACATTTCAGCTATGATCTACTACCTCGTGTTACAGCTTTATTAAATAACGCCTGCACACTGAAAGAGGTGTCTGTGACCCAAAGCCCAATGATATGCAGTAGAAGCTGGAAATATTTCTGAGGAGCACATTCATTAATAATCAAAATGTAAAACATTAAATATGTGAATGATCTAAGGAACAGCATGAACTTACAGTACAGTATAGAGCAGGAGTGTCAAACTCATTTTAGTTCAGGGGCCACATTAAGCCAAATTTGATCTGCAGTGGGCCGAACCAGTAAAATAATAACATAATAATATATAAAAAATGTCAACTCCAAACTTTCCTCTATGTTTTAGAGTGAAAAAAGTAAAATTATGTAATGAAAAGGTTTACATCTACCAACTATCCTTTAAAACAATGTGAATAACATGAACAAACTGAAATTTCTTAAGAAAACTAAGTGCAATTTTAACAATATTCAATCTCAGTTTATCATTTACACATGTAAATTACAACATACAGATCACAGCGGATCTACAAACACACAAAGCATTTAACAACAGGCAGAATATTGATAAAATTACACTTCAGACATTTCAAAACGTTCATATTTGTTGAGGTTATTTGTGTTTTTGTGAAATGTTAGTTTGTTTTAGTGTAAATACAGTAAAATGGCATGAAAATGTTTACATTTACAAAGGGAAAAATTTGGAGTTGTGAGTATTTATACGTTACTATGACAGTATTTTACTGATCCGACCCATTGGAGATTAAATTAGTCTGAATGTGGAACCTGAATTAAAATGATTAATATCTTCAGTGTAATTTTTGCATTTCACAAATTCATCCCAGGGGCCGGATTGGACACTTAGGCGGGCCGGATTTGGTCCCCGGGCTGCATGTTTGACACCTATGGTATAGAGCCTAAAACTCAGTACTTTGGCTCTACTTAGAATACAGTATTAACAAATCTTTAGGTTCATTCAATAGATTTTTTCTACATTACAGAATAGGACTGAATAACTTTTGACACTAATAGGGTAGTAACAAAAAAGTGTATATATCAGAATGTGTTGCCATGCCTTTTTCTTCCTACTTTAAAAAATCAGTTTGTATCATTAAAACACCTCTTTCTGAGGAAATGTCTTCTGTTTAGAAAAGAAAAGAAAAGAAAAGAAAAGAAGAAAAAGGAAAAGAAAAGAAAAGAAAAAGAAAACTGTTTTTTCACAAAAACAAACATGATTACTGTGTAGAAAAACATTTGGCTCCACAACATGAAATGCGCTTCCATTGTTTTATCTGTGAGGACACTAATGATGCACGTTGGAACAAAGACCCTTTTAGGTTTTTTTTTTTACATTTTGGGGACAAAGATAATCTAAAATAGAATCCAATCTGTTCTCAAATCTGAAACAAGTAGTAAATCCACCTGAAAACACATTTTGAAAACTTCAAGTGCACTCAAGGACACAGATTCCACAAAGACCACTAGTCCACAATCCTTCTTTTACCACACTACTATAAACAAACCACACTTTATGGCATGTACTTTCTGTCTTCTTCTTTGGTGGTGCCACTGGATAAGTTAACTACCTGTTACCATTGTAACAACAAAAGTTCTGACCTTTACATGATAAAGATAGTTTGACTATACAGGAGACCCTCCAAACTTTTAGGTGTTAAAATGTTTGAATGGAGTCCTATGAGAGAAGTGCCTCAGTTCCCTAAATAAACAATTATCCTGTGTAAACTGTTTATTCCACAACAACAAGAGGACCTCTGTGATTATCTTAAACATCTTATCCATTGACTAGCACATTAAGACACCAGCCAAGAAGTGCTAACATTACCTAAAAGATCAATTTTTGTGCGAAAACAAGTGAAAGTTGGTGGTGTTGCGACAGGGCAGGCCCGTTTACAGCAGTTCTACATTGCGTCATAAAACCGAACCCTGAAAATGAACCCTGAAAAATACATGATTTAGATCTGTTTTGCTCTTTGACGTTTCTAAACCAGATGTGGAAAAATAGGCACTCACCGTAAAATCCCACTTAATTCTTAAATGAAAGCTGAGAAATCCACTCTGATGTAAAACGAGATCCACTGTCGTAATAATTATGTGCGCGTTCTCCTACAGCACAGCGGGAAGGGTTGTGATTGGCTCATTGTGAAACACGTGATCTACAATTACGCTAATTAGCCACATGCTAGCTATGTCACTGTTATTATCTGTGAGACCAATCAGATTGATATTTTCCCTATCAGAGAAACAATTGCAAGCCCTTTTGGTATATATATCACCAAGTTACACGAAAAGACGTCAAATATGGAAGCAAGTGTGTGTCAACCATTCAAATAATTATTTTTTTTGAATGGTTGTATTTCATAATTTGAAATTTTTTTTATAGTTGATTTTTTTTTTTTTTTTACACATAGAGTTTCATATTCTGAATTCATTTCAAAAACTTTTTTTTTAAATAATTGAATTCAGAATATGAAACTCTATGTGTAAAAATTCAACACTTAAAAAAAAAAAAAAACTATAAAAAAAATTCAAATTATGAAATACAACCATTAAAAAAAAATCAACCATAAAAAAATTAAAATAACAAAACACAACTATTCAAAAGAAAAAAAAAATTCAACTACAAAAATTTCAAATTACAAAATACAACTATTAAAAAAAAATCAACTATAAAAAATTCAAATAAAAAAAATACAACCATTCAAAAAATTATTGCGTAATACAACCATTCAATATCTGATGGCACACATTTGCTTCGATAGTCACATAACATCATTGGTATTAGTTCAAGTAGAAGACATACGTGCAATTTTAAGTTTTTATTGTTGTTTTTTGTGTATTGTTCTTTGTGTCTCTAAATCTTTGTACTTTTAAAATTTATTTGTATAGATGCTTTTTCCTTTTGACATCTTGATGTTTGTTCAAAATGTATATGTCTTGTATACCTATATAATTTCAATTCAGTTGGAAAAAAGGGGAAAAAAGTAGAAGACATAGTGGCCTTTCAAAGCTAACATCAGCCATCACGGTAGGAGTGAATTGGAGGATAGTCTTGTGATGGAAGGACCTGGAGGCTTTATTAACTTGGGCTGTGAATGGGATTCAGTCCACCAGTGGATTTTTACAAGCTGAAACCCACTGATTGAAAGCTGAACTATGAGGTGTGCTGCAACATTTATTGACTACACAATGGATTTACAAATTGAGACCCCTGACATAGCTGATTGAAGACTCAGAGACACAGGAATTAGATAAAACATTGAAAGTAATGTCCACATTAAACAGACAACAGCAAACTTTATTTGATCTTTTAAACATAAGTATATTTGCAAGATTAGAATGGAATTATTTTCACAAGTTTACTGACATGTCGTTGTATCTACAGTATGTCTGTGTTAAATGCCTTTACCTTTGGTGTATTTTATTATTATTATTATTATTATTATTAACCCAAAAGGACCCAGTGTGGCTTTTGTGGCAGTTTCCAAACTAATTTTTCTTTCTATTTAAGCTTTCCTAAGGGATTTATCACTATTTATATTATCCTCTGAATTTAGCTTTTTTTTCCAGTGAAGATAATCTATTTTCCTATGTTTAATTATACATTCTTTGTTTAACCGGGGGGAAAAAGCCTCACTTGAGATTGCAAATTTCTTTTTAAAGAGATTTCAATTGACTGATCATGAAGATGTTCATAAAAGATCAGAGTAAAGTTAAAAGTTATTGTATCAAAACAGAAAGAAACTGACGAAAAGGTGAATTTTCAGTAAAATATAGCATTTACTGCGCATGAACCGAGTGTGTCCATCCACTGTCATTGATCCAACTCCATGGGTTAGACTGGTGAATCAATGTTGTAGAAGATGACAGTGTTTCCACGTTCATTATGATGACCGTGAAAAGATGACAAACTGTAATTTACACTGATTATTTACATGGATTGATAGGATTAGTGGAACAGTTTAGATCACTAGATGCTAATGGTCAATAGTTGATGCTTGGGTCTTTATGGGTTTAGAAGTAACAATAAGTCTTATGCTGATTTTATTGCAGGAGCCATGGCACAGGAAGATGAAGCAGAGGCACCAACACCTGCTTTGGCAGAGGGATATGTACGAGGAGATATGATACCACGGACAACTGTAGCGCCTGGTAAGAACACTGCATTAACAATCAATCATAATGAAACTAATTAAAATTAGAAAATGATCAAAAATTAGTAGCCAGGGGTACGGAGAATTAATTTATAACATATCACCAGCTTACAGGGTGGGGAAGCAAAATTTACAATGAACATTTAGTTGTTTTTTCTCAGCAGGCACTACGTCAATTGTTTTGAAACCAAACATATATTGATGTCATAATCATACCTAACACTATTATCCATACCTTTTCAGAAACTTTTGCCCATATGAGTAATCAGGAAAGCAAATGTCAAAGAGTGTGTGATTTGCTGAATGCACTCGTCACACCAAAGGAGATTTTGCGATAAATCTGTCATTTCTGCGGTTCAGAACAGCATCGACAGTGAAGATCTTTTCATCTGAAAAGATCGTTTCAATGGAGGACTTTTTCTTGAACCATGTAATAATTTTCTTGCACCTTTCCAATCTCTTTTCCTTCATAGCTGTTGTCAACAAGTGTTTTGGTGTTCTTGTGTAAGATTTTAACTTCAAATCATATTTTACTGCATTTCTAACGGTCTTGTTGTCTACCTCAAGTTCAATTGCCATTTTTCTCATGGATTTGGTTGGATCCTTTAGGATTTTGGATTTGAGAGCTTTAATAAAAGCTTTGGTACGTTTTTTGTTGCTTCCTCCACTTCCAGACTTTCTCGTAATAGTTTTGCTCATAGTCATTCTCTTCTTTCCATTATAAACAGTCTTTATGGACACTCCAACTATTTTTGAAATCTCCTTTGGTGTGACGAGTGCATTCAGCAAATCACACACTCTTTGACGTTTGCTTTCCTGATTACTCATATGGGCAAAAGTTTCTGAAAAGGTATGGATAATAGTGTTAGGTATGATTATGACATCAATATGTGTTTGGTTTCAAAACAACTGACGTAGTGCCTGCTGAGAAAAAACAACTAAATGTTCGTTGTAAATTTTGCTTCCCCGCCCTGTATATTCAGTTTAATTCAATTTACTTTGTACTTTTTACATTATACATTTATACTTTTTACATCAAACATTGTATTGATTTAAATTGAAGCACAGTTTGAAAAATAATAAAACAATTTGGAAAAAATGAATGAATGAAAGGATGAAAAAGTCAATGATACTGATCATCACTAGAATATTTGTAACAATTCATCTGCAAACAAAGTAAAACCACTGGATTGGTGAATATTAACTAATAAGTTGCTGCAGTGTTCTGAATACTCTTTAAACCTTGTACTTCACCAGAGCCTTGATGGGTGTCACTGAAATGCATACATGCTTATTTCTCTCACCAACAAACACAATTAATACTTGTATAAGAATAAATAGGGATGTGTATTGGCAAGAATTTGGCAATACGATACAAATCACAATACTGGGATCATGATACGATCTATCACGATATATCATGATACCGTTAAAAAGGCAATTTTTTGTTTGTTTCTTTTTTTAAAAATGATTATTACCTTGAAGAATTGAATTACACCAGAAATATGCACAAATACTAAACACATTTTTATTTGATCACAACAGGATCTAATGTTATATCACAAAATTTTCCTGTGTTAAAACTTAAATTATGTTTTACAGGCATTACAGTTTACAATCCTGTTCAAATGTTCTATTAGGCTAATTTTATTAGTTCATAACTAACATCATAACATTATTTTTGTGCAATCCAAACAAAGGAACTAGCATTATTTAATACAAAGTTACATAATAATAAATACAATATAAACAAAAAAGAAAAACAAAAATGAACCTCCACAATATCTGCATTTGAATAAATACCTAAAAATATTGATACAGTTTTGTGAAATGAAATATCACAATATACTGCAAACTGATATTTTCTTACACCCCTAAGAATAAACATTTGAAACTGCATAAACAATTAGTTAGGAATTTTCTTTTAATTCAACTGTATTCCAAGTATTTGTCCCTGCTCAGGATATCAATTAATCACTATCTCAGTTTTTATAGTTACATCCTCTTTATTCCTTACAGGTAATAAATTAAAGGTGTCTTTTTCTTTTTCAGATACAGGTGATTCACAAGAACAAGTCCAAGTTCTGCCCAGTTTGGAGCCCACGGACAATAATGAGTCCACACCAGGGGCAGCAGTGACTGAGGCAGCTCCAGAGGAAGCAGGTGGCAAGGGGACCGATTTTACAGTGCAGGTTCTGACTGACAAACCCACTGTTGTAGAACCTCCTGCCAGAGGCGACGGCATACCACAGGTGAGATAACGAAGAGGAAAAAATCATAATGAAATGTGCTTTCTGTTAGAGAAAGGCTGATTCATGTGTGCAAATTGGAGATCTTACAAACCACTATTGCAGAACTCGGCAGAACTTGGTGTCCAGTGGATAATATTAGACTTCTCAACTGGAAAATAGTCACTCAGAAAATTAAAAAATGATTTTACTCAGGTCCAGATATATTAATTATTTAGATCTATTGTTCAGTGATTCAGATTATCCAGTTTAAACAATATCTAAAACACTGCACCTGCTCTGAACTATTGTTATTAGTTACATCAACAGCTAAATGTCACGAATACAAAACAAGTGTTCAGAGAACACAAACCTCACAAGCACCCCGAACGGTGTGCATGTGTGGATTGACTATTTCTTTTTAAATTAAACAGTTTCCAGGTTGTTCCATACAGCAGAAAAAGTTGAAGCTTGGTACCAGTCATGTGTATGTCAAATTATATTCAATTCCAATCAATATTTGTTGAGTTATAATGAAAAATGTGTCGTAAATGGGATTTTCAGTGTTAAATTGAAATGTCCACAGAGTCCACATTCCATAGTGGATGTGGACAATTTTGTGCCAGATACAAGATATTGTTATAAGCTATGGGTGTATCAAATTGGAGGCTAATCAGAGTCGTTTTGAATTATTTATGAATTTTCGAAAATTGCTCAATGATGAGAGATGGGAAATTTGAGATTTTGTGACCTTGCTGTGACCTTGAACTTTGGCCTACTTGGCCCAAAATTTAATGGGTTGGTCCCAGGGCCTAGGCCTATCTGTGGGTAAAATTTGGTAAAGTTGGTTGTAATAGTTTTCCTGTAAAGTTGCTAACAAACAAACAAACAAACACGCAAACAAACAAACACACGAAGCAAAGTGATCTCAATGCCTCCTGGCAGAGATAAAAATACCATTGATCCCCTTTAATATTAAGATTAATATTAACATTAGAAATGAATTTGTATCAGTGTGTTAATGTTGCATATTATTACTGGTTTGCCCAGCTAGTGATTTACATGTTTCCAATGACGCATGAGTCCTCATACTATATGCAAATGATTGGACTCCAAGCATATAGTGAACAGTTGTGGTATGTTTTGTCTAAGTGAAAATGTTAAGTATCTCCATGTGCACTGCCATGTGTCTGTCCCTTTGTGCCAACTGTCTGTTAACAGCCAAAATTAAATTTGGCTGTAGCTGCTTTATACTTTATGAACAACTACATACTTTGTAGTTTATCAAAAACTTCAACCCTTTCAAGTAAATGGCCAGAACTCATGCTGGTATATGCTATACATTATTCATGACGCTGACAGCAAGAAGCAGCAGGGAGTCCTGGCATAATTGATAACTGATGAACCCTCTGTTTGCATCTGCAGCCAGTTCCACAAGACGATGTGGTCTGTGTCAGCAAAGAAGCCGTTCAGGACAAAAACGCTGTCAGTCTGAAACTCAGAGCAGTGTCCAACTGTGTAAGTTCCAGCTCTACTTTCTATTCACAGATAACAGGCGACATCACATCACCCCTATCCTGGCATCCCTCCATTGGCTTCCTGTGTGTTTTAGAATTGATTTTAAGATTTTACTGATCACTTTTAAAGCCCGAATGGGCCTGGCCCCTAGCTATATAGATGAGATGCTAGTTGACTAAGAGCCAGTACGCAGCCTTAGATCCTCAGGGGGGCAGAGGGCTCCTGGCTGTTCCAAAGTCGAGGCTTAAATCTAAGGGTGACTGGGCCTTTTCCATCAGGGCCAGTGGCGGCTGCTTGTCTTTCAGAGAGGGGAAGCTCATTGTCAGCTTACATCAAAAAAATGTCAAGTTATTTAAACATAAATTCAGCCCTCCGTTCCTTCATTCATTCATTATCTGAACCTGTTTTATCCTCACTAGAGTCACGGGGGTTGCTAGGAGTCTATCCCAGTTACTTACGGGCGAAGGTGGGATACACCCTGGACATTTCGCCAGTTCATTGCAGGGCTGACAAATAGAGACAAACAATCACTCTCACATTTAGACCTATGGGCAATTTAGATTAACCAATTAACCTATCAGTGCATGTCTTTGGACTGTTCCTTTTTAAGAAAATGGTCAGTGACCTTATCGTACCAAGTAAACAAGAAAACATTGAAATTATGTTAAATTGAAACAAGGAAGTAATGAGTGTTTTATTTACAGTGCAAGAAATGAACAAGTAATTTCGTAGTGGTTTCTCTCTCCATTTCACAGCAGAATGCGCAATGGTATTAAACTGAACTCTGTCAAGTGAAGGAGTAGATCTCAAACTAGCTGTCAATCAAATGGGATTCAGCCTTTCGACTGATCCTCCAATCAGCATGTGGAAGCCCAGCGTCCAGAACAGCTGAGCTCCGCCCACAGCTCCAGTGTCCGGGGGCGGGACAACATCGTGGCATTTATCCAATTACCGTCCAGTTTTGAGGCAATGAAAAAACACTGTTCCACTCAGTCCCATTGAAGTGCATGGACACTGAGCATCTATGGGCAAATGCATTGATCATAGATCGTATGAGAAAACAGCGCAACGGGAATGTATGAGAAGTGAACAACATCGAGTCCATTGATTTGTGATAAAGCTGATTCTGAACGAACTCGTCTTTGAGATGAACGTGTTCTAACACATTTGCAGTCAATGAAATATCAACACAACCGAACATATTTAACCATTTAATTTTCGTAATTTTAGGGGAAGCCAGGCTTCCCTTACAGTCTATGAGAAATCACCGCTGAGGGCCCGTCGACTTTGGAACGGCCTGCCCGAGGAGATAAGGCTTGTGGAATCAGTGACATCTTTTAAATCACTTCTTAAAACACATTTTTATAGACTTGCTTTTATGTGATGTTTGTCCCTTTTTAATTTAATTTTTTTTTTTTATTTTATTTTATTCTGTTTGACTACTAATTTATATTCTCATACATGATTGTGCTTTATCTCATTTCTTCATTTTTGCATTGATTTGACGGCATTGTGTTACATTATCTCTGCCCTCTTTCCTCTGATTCACTTAATTTATTCAAAGTGTCATGTTTTTGCATTTGTTGTACACATTTTTCCTATTGTGCTGCTTCTGTTTTAGTGCTTTTACTTGCATCTTGTATCCTGCTGTTGTGCCCTCTGCTTTGTCTGTCAAGCACTTTGTAAACTTTGTTTTTAAAAGGTGCTATATAAATAAAGCTATTATTATTTTATTAGATATCTACACAATTGAGAAGAAGCAAGAATACAACTTACACACACACTCTCATACATTCACACACAAGTCAACAATCTATGCTAGAAAGAGAAATAGCCGTTGGTCTAGTTTTGATGTTATTTTCAGTAGGCCATCAGCATGTTACCATGACCTCAACAGGAAATTCTTTCATATTTCAAAAGGCAGTGGTAGTTACATCTCAGATGCCAGTAAATCACAAAAATAGGAGGTTAACAGACTGTACCTATCCTCCTGTGAGTTTTTCTTATCAGATGAGGAGGGTTCGAGACATTTTGCTGCATAACAGCCAAGTGTGTGATTGAGGTATGAGGGCGAAGGGAGGGAAACACAACGGGTGGGTTCACCGCTGTACACTCTGTAATGCACAGACGCCTATACAGCGGCAGAGTGGGTGTGTTTGTGCTCTTTCATCACTGTCTTACAATAACAGTTTTGAGGTCTATAGGAGTGTAAGTGGTGGTCTAAAACAGGGGGGTCAAACTCATTTTAGTTTAGGGGCCACATTGAGCCCAATTTGATCTGCAGTGGGCTGGACCAGTAAAATAATAACAGTGAAAAAAGTAAAATTATATTATGATCAGGTTTACATCTACAAAGTTTCCTTAAAAATCTGAATAACATGAACAACTTGAATCGTCTTAAGAAAAACAAGTGCAATTTTAACAATATTCTGCCTCAGTTTATCAATTTATCATTTACACATGTGCATTACAATTGCACAAAACATTTAGTAACAGGCAGAATACTGGTAAAATTGCATTTACTTTTCTTAAGACATTTCCGTTTCTTCATATTTGTTCAGGTTATTCACATTTTTTTGTAAAAGTATAGTTTGGTAATATAAACATTTTCATGTAATTTTACTTTTTTACACCAAAAAAAAACAAAGAGAACATTTGGGGTTGTCATTATTTATAGGTTATTATGATAATATTTTACTGGTCTGACTCACTTAAAATCTAATTGGACTGTATGTGTCTGTATGTGAAACCTGAATTAAAATGATTTTGACACCATTGATTGTTAATATCTTCAGTGTAATTTTTGCATTTCACAAATTCATCCCGCAGGCCGGATTGGACCCTTTGGGGGGCTGGATTTGGCCCCCGGGCCACATGTTTGACACCTGTGGTCTAAAACCTGAAGTTTATTTATAAAGAAGTTTGCACATAGTCCAAAAGATGCAATCCATTTCAGACTCATTTGTAAAAGCGTTGGAAAAAAACAGCACTTTAGATCAGCATCAGAACAGCAGAATAAAAGTACAGAGACCATCTAAACAGACAGAAAAAGGCAATGTTCATAATGAGCAGAAGATTAAAATCGGTTCTGGGGAGTGCAGGTCAATATAAGGAGCATCACTGGGACCAATTATGAAGACTTCAGCTTTTACCCTCAGTCTAATAAGCTAATTGATCATTTAGTCAAACAAATGAATCTTCTCAACTCGACAACAAGAATAAGTGAAAATGAAGTAGAAATGTCTTCCTCTAGTTTTGGGAAAATCAATAATTTAGCTCTACCCAAAATATAAATGACCTAAAGTGTTTGTGTAAGTGAATGATTTTCATTAAAAAAACCCCAACAACTATGAAATAGCATAGTATAAGAAAATGAGCAATAAAGTAAAGACAAAGCAAATGTTTTATGTTTAAGACTCTTAGAAGTAGCCACTCTTGGCTTCCTCTAAAACGGTCAAATAACGCAGTCTTGAAGGAGTTCCCACATCTGTTGAGCACCTGTTGGTTTTTTTCTTCACATTCATTCTGTCATACAGTCAGGTTTATGGATATGAAATGCTTTATAGTTGAATGGGATTTTTGCTGTTTATCAGCACTTCATCTGCACATAATACACAACAAACAGTTAAGTACAAATAAGTGATGAGCTCATTAAATAAGAAAAGAATGCACACACAGTAATGGAAGGATGGAATGGAAAGAAAGATTGTAAAAAAGTAAATGTATATAATTAAACACAATTCAAAGTATATATATGTTGGCTAATGTACATTTTTCCAATTTTTTTTATTGTGTTTGTATTTATCTGTTTGCTCTTTAATGTGGATCATGAGTCTGAAATAAAGCTTATCTATCTATCTATCTATCTATCTATCTATCTATCTATCTATCTATCTATCTATCTATCTATCTATCTATCTATCTATCTATCTATCTATCTATCTATCTATCTATCTGTCTGTCTGTCTGTCTGTCTGTCTGTCTGTCTGTCCGTCCGTCCGTCCGTCCGTCCGTCCGTCTATCACCCATCCATCCATCCATCCATCCATCCATCCATCCATCCATCCATCCATCTATCTATCTATCTATCTATCTATCTATCTATCTATCTATCTATCTATCTATCTATCTATCTATCTATCTATCTATCTATCTATCTATCTATCCATCCATCCATCTCTCTGTCTGTCTGTCTGTCTGTCTGTCCGTCCGTCCGTCTGTCCGTCTATCATCCATCCATCTATCTATCTATCTATCTATCTATCTATCTATCTATCTATCTATCTATCTATCTATCTATCTATCTATCTATCTATCTATCTATCTATCTATCTATCTATCTATCTATCTATCTATCTATCTATCTATCTATTTCTGACATTTTAATTTTTTTGTTTTTGCAAATAAACCACTAAATGTCTAAAAGTAAGTTTACTCAATCAAACTGAATTGTGTGATCTAATTTACGAAACAGCTTCTTACACCTTAGAGAAAGTTCAGCATGTGTTAGGAAAACATAGTTTGATTAAAGATTTGAAAGGACAAAATAGAAGATGAAAACATCAGAGGATTTAGAGCGAAGGGAGAAAATAATCACGGCTTTGTTTAGCTGTTCTAATTAGAATTTTAGAAATGATAAAGAACTAAATAGACACATCAACAAAGACAGCTTATGTGTTGTAACAAGGGGAAAAAACTGTTAATTAAACCTTTATATTGTGGTACTCTTGCAGGAAGACACAAAGATGAGGATTCAAAGCGTTCTGAAGGAGTTGTGTGGTGAAGACTGTAAACTACAGCTGTACCAGGAGGACAACACAGATGAAATCCTTGTCTCTGGACAGTATGTTGAAGGTATTTAGAAGGTTTATTTTTTATGATTAATGATTTTCACGTATTACTTTGAAAAAACTACCAACAGTTGCAGCAGATTCACTTTTTTTTATTGTTACCTTTGAAAACCAGTTTAATTATCACTACTATTCACTTCCTGAAAATAAATCAACCCTTTTTCTTACAGCTGATGTTGGAGGCATGGCCAACAAGTTTGACAATGACAACATTAAAGATAAGGTGAGTGTCAGTCTTCTAATATTAATACTACTTTGGTGGTGCAGTAGTTATTCTATCACCTCACAACAACAAAGTCATATCCTCACCCTGTATGTGTGGTACTTTAATAATAATAATAATAATAATAATAATAATAATAATAATAATAAACTTTATTTGTATAGCACCTTTCATACAGAAATTGTAGCCCAAAGTTCTTCACATTGATTGAAAAAATACAATATTAAAATACATTAAGATTTGATTAGAAATACAGTAAAATAAAAAATAAATATAAAAACAGAAAATATTTGATTATGCATAGAATTTTTGAAGTGCAAGAAATAAGATGAAATTTGAGAGAAATACAATAAAATAAAAGTAAAAATAAAAGCAGCGCACATTAAAATATTTGATTATGCATAGAATTTTTGAAGTGCAAGAAATAAGATGAAATTTGAAATACAATAAAATAAAAATAAAAACAGAAATACAATAAAATAAAATAAAATAAAATAGACTTTAGCGGATTTGGTTCATTAGGGTTATATTAGTTTTTATTTCTAATTGCACTTTTTACGTCTGCCAAGAACAGCGGAGGTTATGTTTTCATTGGGGTTTTATGCTTGTCTGTCTGTCTGTTAGCAAGATAACTCAAAAAGTTATGGACAGATTTTCATGAAATTTTCAGGAAACGTTGATACTGGCACAAGGAACAAATGATGAAATTTTGGTGGTGATCGGGGGAGGTTAGGGGTGTTTTTTTTTTTTTTTTTAATCATATTTAATAGTAATGAAAAAAGGTGATAAAACAGAACAAAATGAGCAAAATTAATTAAATCAAATCGACACATGTACAATATTTCTGAATATACATCTTCATTCTCTTTTTTTTTGATTCACCCTTTCTATATCTACACACTCTTTTTTTAAAATAGTGATAGTTAACAAGACAATTTGGACAGAAAAACAACAACAACACATAAACAAAGGGAAAATCAAACAAATAAACAAACAAACCAAAAACAACAACAACGACAGAGTATTGACAAACAACGACGATATCATATTACAATGAAAAAGATCATAAATGTAAATAGCAACTAAACAATATAGCTTGGTTAGGGGGAATAGGGAAAAGGGGGAGAGGGGGGTATGAATGACAGTGAGAAAAAGAGAGGGGGGGTGAGGGGGAAAATAATAATTGTCGTAATAATACAAAAATATATAATAATGATAATAATAATAATAATAATAATAATAATAATAATAATAATACCAGTATTTTTTGTCTGTCAGTTAACAAGATAACTTAAAAAGTTAAGGACGGATTTTCAGGAAATTTTCAGGAAATGTTTGGGGGGGGGGCTGATCTGCCTTGGCGGACATCTGTGCTCTCCAAGTGCTTTTCTACTTTAGTATACATTATCGTCTTGATTATTTGTTTACTCAACAAAAGGTTAACTACAAAAGCAGGCGGAGAGTGCAGAACTTCCCCCCCGATCACCACCAAAATTTAATCATTTGTTGCTTGTGCCAGTTTCAACATTTCCTGAAAATTTCATGAATATCTGTTCATAACTTTTCAAGTTATCTTGCTAACAGACAAACAGACAGACAGACAAACCATGATGAAAACAAAACCTCTGCTGTTTCACCTGGCGGAGGTAATAAGTGACGTTTAAAAAGCCCTTTCATAATATCTCATAGTGAAATGTGACATCTTCAAAATACAAAACCTAAAGATACGTAACTGACACAAAAAAGGAAGCAGAAATATGAGTGATAAAAACTACTACAAGTATTAATAGATCCTTACAAAATTTGCAAATTATTGGATTTACATTCAATAAGTGTTTGTTTCTTGGAGCTTTAAAATGTATGAATGTAAATATTTGTACTTTTTCACCTATGTTATCTTTTATAATATGTAAATGGGCATAAATAAGGATTTCTGCCATTGCTGTGTGTAATATCACCAAGTAGGTAAACCCTACCCATCAGTAAGAGCCCTTATAACAGACAACCTACAGGATGAGATTAAAGTAAAGTGACTTCATTCATAGCTGACTGGCTCAAAATGAATACACATAGACCGACCAGGCAGAATTACAGAAAACATACATGAATATACTTTACCACATATAAGGACAAAGCATATACAATGCACATACAGATGTACACACCCACATATGTGCATTCAGATATAAACACACACCGCATAGAAAGAGGAAAACACACTCCCAAAGGATTCAAGCTGTCAGCAGTTTGTGTGACAAACAAAACGCCCACAAACAAACTTGTGAGCCACAAAACATCTTCCCTTGCACCTAGGGACCAGTCTGGGTTATGGGTGTGCTGGTTGCACCCCTGTCTCTTTTAATTCCACATACTTTACTTCCTATTTCACAGGACACTAAATAACTTCATAATGAGTTCAGTAATGGTTCAGCCAAACACTATTAACTATTCATTACACAGTCACATCATCTTTTTTGTTTTGGATTCAGTCAAAACCACAGGATGTACAACTGCTGATTGTGTAGGTAAACAATGTTCCTTTCAGAATTGGAAAATAAACACTGTTATTGGTGGGTTATCATGAAAACAGCTCTTGCCTTCATGTGAGAGTCAATCTACATAGAGCTTTTGTTTGGCTGGAAGGACCATAAATCCAATCTGTAAACAAAATGAAGATGAATTCTTGACTAACTTGGTTGTTTGTTTTCAGACCAACGTGGAGGAGGCCGTTCCTCGTTGGGGAAAGAACTCTAAGTTGGTTCTGGTTTCCTTGCTGCTGGCCGGTCTGCTGCTGGCTGCGCTGCTGGTCGCTGGATATTACCTCAAAACCCACCGCAAAAACTCCAAAGGAGTCAGACTGGTGAGTGCACTAGAGTCGGAGTCCAAACAGGCTACAAAAACATTATTCTGTAAACAACACACTGTGTAAACACCACTGATATTAATGCAGACATAATAAAAAACACAAACACAGTAATTGTCTTTGGCTACAAACCTATTGTTTACTTTGGCAGAAACTTATAGAACTGTGTTCAAACCACATAAAGTCTTTATGTTGATAACATTTTATTTAATTGCAAATGAAACTAGTAAGTTAATGTTTACAACAAAACCAAAGGATGAATTTAGTGTCTCCTCAGGACATGTCATTTCCATCATCTCAATGATGTTTTTGTCTTGTTACACATTTTACAACTGATGCCTGTCCTCTAAAGTTCACATCTTTGTTGAGGTCAACTTTCATTAACTCTTCCAGAACCCACTTTTCTTTTGACTTAATTCGGATAATGAATTCCCATATCATTAGGGATGGGAATCGAGAACCGGTTCTTTTTGAGAACTGGATCCCAGTAGCTCAGTTCCTTGGAATCGTTTGCCTGCCTGCTTAACAATTCTGCTTATCGATTCCACCTTTGTTGCACATGCATGATGACGTCATGCGTAAGCTGCATTGTTTTGGTCAGAACGTAGCCAACATGGTGTTTAGGCAGAAACGATCTAAAAAGACGAAACCAGGTCCACTTATAACGCTTGCAAAGCTTCCATGTCTTCAAAAGGGTGGAATTCCTCCAATCTGCTCAAACATTTGTCCACAGCATGTGATTCATTTACAGGAATGTCTCATATTTGATACACCACTTAGCGGTGCTTGTGAATGTAGCAGGGTGAACGCTGGGCCCAGTCCTGGTTCCGGTGCGGGCAACAAACGTCGTACCCCCGCAAATACAAGTTTCTGAAGGTAGGGGAAAGGAAATGAGGTGCACAACAACGGGAGACGAGATGAGCATGTAGTTGACATACAGCAATAGAGGAATTAGAGGAATTAGTAAAGCGTTTTAAGTTTCATTTTCACTGCACCCCACGCCCACCCCCCCGGCCCCAAATCGGGCCTGGCGTCATCTGTTATTATTATTTGTACATACTGTACAGGGTGGGGAAGCAAAATTTACAATGAACATTTAGTTGTTTTTTTTCAGCAGGCACTACGTCAATTGTTTTGAAACCAAACATATATTGATGTCATAATCATACCTAACACTATTATCCATCCCTTTTCAGAAACTTTTGCCCATATGAGTAATCAGGAAAGCAAACGTCAAAGAGTGTGTGATTTGCTGAATGCACTCGTCACACCAAAGGAGATTTCAAAAATAGTTGGAGTGCCCATAAAGACTGTTTATAATGGAAAGAAGAGAATGACTATGAGCAAAACTATTACGAGAAAGTCTGGAAGATACTATTAAAGAAGAATGGGAGAAGTTGTCACCCGAATATTTGAGGAACACTTGCGCAAGTTTCAGGAAGTGTGTGAAGGCAGTTATTGAGAAAGAAGGAGGACACATAGAATAAAAACATTTTCTATTATGTCAATTTTCTTGTGGCAAATAAATTCTCATGACTTTCAATAAACTAATTGGTCATACACTGTCTTTCAATCCCTGCCTCAAAATATTGTAAATTTTGCTTCCCCACCCTGTATATGTTATATTTTCTTTGCAGGGATGGAAATATAGAAGACAGTTAATGCAAACACACCCATTTGTAATCTTTTATTCCCTCACCTAATGAGAATTGATAAGGAATTGGATCGATAAGCAAAATCAATAATGGAGTCGGAATCATTCAATTCTTATCGATTCCCATCCCTACATATCATGTTACTACTAGATACTGTGTGTGATTCTGTCAGTTGGTGATAAGGTCACATATCCCTGGCCTATTTGGGATCCTGACCCTCAATTTGGGAAACGCAGAGCTAATAGGACATCCTGCAACCTGGACTTTCATCTCTAAATTGTCTTTTTGATGGTAATAAAAGATAGCATAGATGACACAAAACAACTTTTAGTGACAATAGGCCGGATCTACTAAAGGTTTCCATGTATAAAACGTGTACAAACTCATTGCACGTGCAAAAAAATGTACAATCTGATTTACTAACAGTGTGCACTAAGGGTTGCGTCTTTCAAAGGTGCAAAATAGCGCATCTGCATCCAGTTAGTATGTTTACTGCAATGAATATGCAATATGGGGCGTTTACGTGCAATTTTGTGTGTGCTGGGAGGAGAAAATGTAAATATATTAATTTAGCACATGCAAAGTGATTTATCAAACCCGAAAAACCATTTTGCTCATAGAAACTGCAACTATATTTAACATGTCTCAAAGGGAGGTGCATACGGTTTGGATGTGTAATTGTGCACACATGGAAGTGGTTATTGTCGTAAGAGGGAGACAAATGGTGAAACAAGACACAGAGAACGCATTTTCACCCTCGTGTGAACATTTTTGGAATGACTGAAGAAAAAATAATTGAGACGTATTGCCCCCCCCCCCCACACACACACACACATATACACGCACACACTTTACGGGACTCTTTTCCACTTGATGTGATGATTGTGATTAAATATATGCACTGACATTAGGCAACAGTGTAACAAAATTATCTGCGCCTGACAGTCATTCAGTCCAACAACCCCCACGGACCTCCCACCTCTAAAATGAAAAATAAATGAATGAATGAGTCATGTGTAACCAGGTATATATATATATATATATATATATATATATATATATATATATATATATATATATATATATATATATATATATATATATATATATATATGTATAAACGTTAGAAAGGTTGGAAAACAAATACAGAGCAAATACATTAAAATAGTGTGTAATGTCCCTTTAGGGAACTGGGATGAACGATCAGCCAATCAGACATGATATCCCGCCCTCGTTGCACTCGATTAACAGGTCACGATGCAACTACGTGATCTTGTGTGAGGCAGGGAGATCTGGAAATGGCGACGAGAAAGAAGAGAGGAAAACTATTGTTAATGTGTTTTAAGTTGATTTGTGGCGGTTTTAAGTGGCAGTTTCTGTCAGCTAACCCAGCGACAGAGAAAGCGGACACAGAAGAAGACGTCGGGGAATTGGAAAACCCCGTTCTTCCACTTCTATTACCTCGGTCAGGTCTAAGGACAGAGTTGGGACCACTTTGAAGATTCTCATCCATTGATGGCGAGCCTCCCAGAGTGATTCAGTCGGAACCAGGATCTCCAGTTGGAACCAGGATTCCCCAGTTAGAACCAGAGATTGACTCAGAAGTGCTCCATCTGCTGGTAGGACAGTGCCAGTGGCCAGGACTGTTACACACATTCCTTTTATGAGAGCATCAGATTTTGAACGTCGCAGGAACATTTAAAGGAAAGAAACACTTAAAAGACATTGACAAACTCTAAGTGATCACAACAGACATTTCAAGGGAAGACTGACAGACTGACAAACTACAACTCGTTTATTTGAAAGGGCCCATTTTTTATTTTCTTTATTGTTCTTTTCTTTTTTGTGTTTCTATGTATTTTCTATACAATTGTATACTGACTTGTTGATATGTCAGTAAATGTTACAGATTTTTCAACTTACCTTGCCTTTTTGCATTCATTTATGGTAGTAGTTTATGACACTTGGCTCCTTCCGAACCTAGACTAGAGTTACTTACCCAAGAGTGGGTTACACATGCAATACCTTCTATGACTAAATTCCTCCAATGTGTGTCTGGATGATTCAGCGCACTATTACCATTAGTGCTGGTGCATCCCAGAGCAGTTTTTACAGCATATTGTCTCCATGATGAAAACCAGTAGCACACACAAAATTCTCATTTAAATAGGGTGGTCTCCAGGACTTTGTACCTGTTGTAATTTGCCCAAGCAATCTTAGCAAATCACCCACAAACCGCAGTTCAACCCCACATACAAAATTCTAGATTGCACATGCAAACTAGAAGCACTCGGAGAGTGCAGACCTCCGCCAAGGCTGATCAGTGCCCCCCCCCGTGGGCCCCCCCACGCCAAGGAGGTTATGTTTTTGCCAGGGTTTGTTTGTTTGTTTGTTTGTCTGTCTGTTTGTCTGTCTGTTAGTGTGCAACATAACTCAAAAAGTTATGGACAGATTTTGATGAAATTTTCAGGGTTTGTTGGAAATGGGCCCCCCCGTGGGCCCCCCCACCCCCGATCACCACCAAAATTTAATCATTTCTTCCTCATCCCATTTCCAACTAGAAGCACTCGGAGAGCGCAGACCTCCGCCAAGGCTGATCAGTGGCCCCCCCCGTGGGCCCCCCCACCCCCGATCACCACCAAAATTTAATCATTTCTTCCTTATCCCATTTCCAACAAACCCTGAAAATTTCATCCCAATCTGTCCATAACTTTTTGAGTTATGTTGCACACTAACGGACAGACAAACAAACAGACAAACAAACAAACAAACCCTGGCAAAAACATAACCTCCTTGGCGGAGGTAATTAGTACAGTTGTCCCTCACTATAACGCGGTTCACCTTTCGCGCCCTTGCTGTTTCGCTGATTTTTTTTGGTGCAATTTTGCATGCTTTTTTTTTTTACAGTGTATGAACGTGCATTGTGTTCTGCGTCCAGATTGGCTAAGGGACTGTAGACCATTGTCAATCAGTCTCCTCCGTGCCGTGTCTCCTGTACAGTACAGAATGCGTTCGGCTTGCCAAATTTACATAAATGTTCGATCGCTAGCAGTGTGACTCTGAAGTGCTGCATGTTTGCAAGTTTTCTCCCCAACAAAAGCCACAATGTCGATGAAACGTTCTGCACCGACAAAGACACCTGCGGTCGCAGCCAAAAGTCAGGGTAAGATGCTAACCATCACACAAAAAGTTGGACGAAGGTTTGAACTTTGAGAGTGTTTAACCCTTTCATGCATGAATTATGAGAACATTAATTAAGACTTTTTTCTTTATTCCGCTGTAGGCATTTAAAAAAACAATGAGATTTTTCTTTTTCTTTTTAATGAAGCTATTTTTCATGGAGTTGCAAATATGTGCATTGAATTTTTAAAGTAAAGAAACATGTATTTACTGATATACTGTGTGAAAACTATGAAATAAAAACATATAATGCTGCTGATCTGATGTTTTCTCACATTTTAACATACACTATAAATAAAAAGTTATGGATGTTTTTCATTTTTGGGGCTTTTTTTTTTTTTTTTTTTTCAGTCGGGATTTTTGCACAATGGTTTTTACTTTTTTTGTGTGTGAATTGAATTGAAACACATTTTTTTAATGACCAGACATGGTTTTATTCACAAATGGCAAAAATTACCAAAAAAAAAAAAATTACCAAAAAAAAAGAAATATCCATAACTTTTTATTTGTAGTGTACTTTAATACTAGTCATTACTCACTTCACAGACATAATATGCCAAAAAAAAAAAAAAAAAAAGGTTAATTACAGTCTAATAACAATAACAAGGAACTGATTTACACTCAAACATGTTAGATCAGGTTTATCAAGAACAGCAAAATTACAGTAATGTTTTCAATTGCAGTGTATGGGATGGTGCATAAGCGTCCACTGTGTTGGCTGATATGGAACTAAAACAACAAAAACCATGAAAATACAAGAGAACAGCTGGAAAAGAACTGTCCACTGGAGTGACCACTGTGCATGAAAGGGTTAAACAAGAGAGAAATGTTAGAAAATGTTAATGCCTGTCTGAGAAAAGTGTATGAAGTGTGTGGTGAGGGGTTTTACAGCCTTAAAACATATATAATAATTGTAAAAAATAAAGCTGACTACTTTGCGGATTTCGCCTATTATGGGCTATTTCTAGAATGTAACCCCCGCGATAAACGAGGGACCACTGTACTTGCAAATTGGGATGTAATGTCGCATTTCCGCTATGTGGAACCATCTTGACTCAGCTCGGCTCGACTCAACTCGGTATTCCTGGAGACAGTTTCCATTATAAGATACTACCAACTTTACAGTGCCTGGTTGTCATAGCGATACAGCGCGTTACTTCCGTGTCGTCTGTTCAGAGAGTCGCTGATAAACTCGCTCGTTGCGTGTTGTCTAAATTTTTACGTCCGCCACCAAAGACTGAACCTCCTTGACCGACCATGGTGTAGTTTTGGGCTGTTATCATGTGGATTAATGTACCGCTATATTTACTGTCCACTTCTGCATCTGTTTTTTGTAAAATGGCGGGTCACAGAGAAAACTGTCAGACCAATCAGTGGTCTGCAGAGTTTACACATCACGGTTTAGTATCTGGTCCCCAGTCCTGGAACCTCGGCGGAGGTGATACCAAAAAAGTAGTACCGGGTACCAGATTCCAGGTCCTTTTTTGAACGCAAAAATGCCGAGCCGAGTCGAGTCGAGTCGGGGCATTAGTAGATCTGGCCCATTATGTGCAAAATTGTGGAGCTGAAATAATTACTTTATTATTCAGTAAATCAAATCATGGATCTGTGGCAATTAAATAGAAAACCGAATTTAAAGACACACATTTGCTTGTATAATATCAGTGGGTCAGAGGAAAAGATTAAATTTACACGTAAGGCTTTGGTGGATTTATGTTTTAATTTAACATAGAGTAAACAACAACAACAATAGCAGCAACAACGACTTTTAACAGTAGTGGACGAATCCACAAAAGATCATCATATCATGTCGATGCCCTAAAGACCGACAGTGCGTTGATTAAGTACGAAAATCGCACACAAACTATTTATGTAACAAAAGTTCAGCTGGATTTGAGGTCAAGCATATAGTTACCCTCCAGTAAGTTCCTGACTCAGAGGAGGACATGCCCTTAACACCGAGCTTTTCTGTGGTTTATACTTTAGTCCGTTGCCAGTGGACTGCATATGGTTTTCGTTTAGTTTTTTTTTTTCTCATGCTCATGACATCAGTTTTGTAAGAGTTAACATATGGGGCACACCCATGCGTGTGCAATGTGTTTGGTGAAGTTGCCTTTTGTTAACCTCCCCTCAATAAAACAATTACCAACACCCTTCCGAGCACAAACAGCTGAAACTAATAAAAGTCATTTACAAAGAATGCATTTGTTTGTATTTGAACAAGAGCCACAGAATAAATTCACTATCCTGCTTGTTTGTTTGTCATATGTGAGCAGTAAAATCAAAGTTGGTGGTAAATCTGTATCTTAACCCATAAAGACCCAAACAGCTGACGACGACCAAAGCCATCTACTGATCTAAAATATTTAATACCCGTTGATCCACCAATCCTATCAATACGTGTAAATGATCGGTGTAAAATACAGTTATTCATCTTTTCATGGTCATCAGATATGACCCATTTGGACATTCAGAGGCTCCGTCATCTTCTACAACATTGATTCACCAGTAAAACCCATGGAGTTGGATCAATGACAGTGGATGGACACACTGGGTTTAAGTTCAGTTAATGATATACTTTGCTGAAAAAGTCCCCTTTTCTTCTGTTTTCTCTGCTTTGATATAATAACCCTCAACTTTAATTGAACTTTTTATGACCATCTACATGATGAGTGAATTAAATATAGTAAAATACCAGATTTTTACTGAAAAAAAGTAAAATACAGAGGATAATATTAGAATAAATGGTGATAAATTGCTTAAGAAAGTTTAAAATAGAGAGAAAAATACATTTGGGAACCGCCACAAAAGTAGCACTGGGTCTTTATGGGTTAAACATATCATACGATATGTATATATCTTTAAATTTTATACTTAAACTCTTATACTTTTAAGAACTTTAATTTTTATTGCTGCCCCAACCCTCTGGAAGTCTCTCCCACCTACTATCCGACACTGTTCTGACTTCAACACCTTCAGGTCCCTTTTAAAAACTCACTTATTTAAGATTGCTTTTAATGTTTAACTGTTTTATATTTATATACCTACCTTCTGCACCCACTTTTATCTGTTTTTAATGTGTTTGGTTTCTGTTTTTATCTGCTGTATGTAAAGTGTATTTGGGTTCCATGAAAAGCGCTATACAAACAAAATGTATTATTATTATTATTATTATTATTATTATTATTATTATTATTATTATTATTATTATTATATTGCTGCTGTAAACTGTTAAATTTCCCTATGGTGGGTAGGGATGGAAATTGTTAAGAATTTAATGATTCCGATTCCATTATTGATATTGCTTATCGATCCGATTCCTTATTGATTCTCTTATCGATTCTAATTGGGTGAGGGAATAAAAGAGTACAAACGGGTGTGTTTGCATTAACTGTCTTTTATGTTTCCATCTCTGCACAGAAAATATAACATATACAGTATGTACAAATAATAAGAACAGATGACGCCGGGCCCGGTTCAGGGGGGTGGGGGGCTACAGTGAAAGTGAAACTAAAGACTCTTTACTAATTCCTCTATTGCCGCATTTCTACTACGTGGAACCAGTTCGACTCGGCTCGGCTTGTCTCCCGTTGTTGTGCACCTCATTTCCTTTCCCTTCTTACCTTTGGAAACTTGTATTTGAGGACGTTTGTTGCCCACACCGGAACCGGCCCGGCGTTCACTCTGCCGCTACTTTCACAAGCGCCGCTAAGTAGAGTATCAAATACGTGACGTTCCTGTAAATGATTCACATGCTGTGGACAAATGTTTGAGGATATTGGAGGGATTCCACCCTTTTGAAGACATGAAAGCTTTGCAAGTGTTCCAAGTAAGTGGACCTGGTGTCGTCTGTTTAGACAGTTTCTGCCTCAACGCCACGTTGGCTACGTTCATTCATTCATTAATTTTCTGAACCCGCTTTATCCTCACTAGGGTCACGGGGGTCGCTTGGAGCCTATCCCAGCTACATAGGGGCGAAGGCGGGGTACACCCTGGACAAGTCGCCAGTTCATCGCAGGGCTGAACATATAGAAACAAACAGTCACTCTCACATTCACACGTATGGGCAATTTAGGTTAACCAATTAACCTATTAGTGCATGTTTTTGGATTGTGGGAGGAAGCCAGAGTACCCGGAGAGAACATGCAAACTCCACACAGAAAGGTCCCACCCCCCCGTCGACTGGTGTTGGAATCGAACCCAGGACCTTCTTGCTGTGAGGCACGAGTGCTAACCACTGCACCACCATGTCATGTTGGCTACGTTCTGACCAAAACAATGCAGCGTACGTGTGACGTCATCGCGCATGCACAACGAAGGCGGAATTGATAAGCAGAATCGTTAAGCAGGCAGGCAAATGATTCCAAGGAATCGAGCTACTGTGAACCGGTTCTCAAAAAGAACCGGTTCTCGATTCCCATCCCTAATGGTGGGATCAATAAAGTCTTATCTTATCTTATCTTATCTTATCTTATCTTATCTTATCTTATCTTATCTTATCTTATCTTATCTTATCTTATACATATAGCCCTGTATAAGCCCAAATCTCAGTGTTGTCCTTTTTGTTTCCTTCAGGCTGAGTCTTTCCAAGTGGACGAGGAGAACCAAGCCAACACTCTGGTGTCAGTGGCCCCCCTTCCTCAGGAGCCCCTCGACAAACCCACCGCCAACGGAGAATCTCCTCCAGAAAATGGGACCAACCCGGCCCCCACCCCCGCTCCGGCTCCCACCACTAACGGACACTCTGCCACCCAGACCCCAGTGGCCGACACAGAGATGTGAATACTGACACCGACTGCCTCCTGTTAAACCCTTCACCCACTGGGACACCTGCAAACCCTCACCCTCTGCTGCCTCAGAGACCGTCCACACACTGAGAGAAATTCAACACAAATCCATTGCATGAATGACCCCACCACCACCCCACTCCACCCTTTCCTCAACTCAGCCTGCGCCTCTAGGGATGCCAATGAGAACGACGATGAAACTCGTGACTCTGACCATATCAGACAATGCCTGTAATGTGAAAAGTTTTGGGAACGCTGACCTTCGCCGGTGTCAAAAGGAGCCTTCATATGCTGTATTCGGGACTGAGACTGATGAGCAGGGCACTGAATAGGCTTCATTTGTTGCCCTGAGTTCAGTCTTGTAGTAACAATCATTGTACAATTACCAAAATAATGTCAAATATGTGAAGAGCAGTGAATGCAGTATTTGTCTAAACCACAACTGTGGTGCCACACAAACCAATGAAACCAGGCAGTTGAAAGGAGACCAGTTTTTGTACTGTTGTAAAAAGGACTTACACTCACTGCTTGTTTGTTTTTTTTTGTTTTTTTTTTGTATAATTGATTCAGGATGTGTTTTCTATTTTTTGTAGCCTCTATACTTCCACAAACCTTGTTAAGACCAAATAAAGTTTGAGCAGGGCAATAAAGAAAAAAAGTCAAAGGATCTATTAAGTTTGAATTTTCTGTAATTTACTATGTTTTACCACAGTTGTTGCCAAACTATAAAGTGTCTCCATAGAAAGGTTGCTTGTATTCTTTATAGAAACCGCATTAGCAAGTGAGCTTAGATACTTTCTGACCTCTGTGCAAATTTTAATTGGGATAGGCTGTAAAGTACATTTCTATTTTACATGTTGGTTTTAATGATGACATTAGTGTACAGATTTTTCTTGAACAAATCCAGACTTTTCCTAATGTCACCACTGTCTTTGGGAGTGGAAAAAGAAGAAATAAATAAAGAAAAATGCAAAAATAAAACAGTTGCCAGGCTGATAAAGAAAGTCACTGCTATGAATTCCTTCACAACATACCAGCTGCATCAACATTCCCAAAGCTGCTTGTAAAACCATGTTTATTATAAAACATTTTTAACCTTTTTTTTTTTTTTTTTTTTTTTTTTGAAGAACTGACTGTTTTCATAATGTACTGCATGTGTAAATAGCTTTCTCCATTAGTAGGACTGTGCCTGACTTTATAAACTGTGATTGTTGACAATATCTTTGTGGGCTGTCTTGAGCAAAATCGTTTATGCTTTCTTGATTTATAAACGTAATCATTTGAAATACGCAGACACACATACATACACTCAATCACCCACACACACACACCAGTTGCAGTGAAATATTTAAATTTATGCATTTTATTCATACATGCAAGTGCATTCACAACACATTTCTCTAAAGGAAATGATGAATTGATGAGCACAAGAGCTTGCATGAAAATCCGTCTCTGTGTAGGTTACACATATTTTAAGTGGATTACCACATAGGGGATTGCCTGTGGATGGTACAATCAGTAGGAGGATTGTAAACATTTCATTGCGCACTGGTCTCCCAAATGAACACAAGTTAATATATATCACCTAACATCTGAGTATAAATGTTATTCAGCAATTCTCCAAACACAACATGAATATCATATCATGCAAAGTACAAATATTTTGATCCACAAACATCTAATCAGCCGTATTTGATTAATTATGAGGCGAACATAGATGATGTAAGCGCCACCCAAGGCATTGTCAAATAATGGAGCTCGTTTCACATCAGACAAAAGATCCTGATCATCGTCTGTCGTGTCAAATTACTAATGAAGGAAAAGTCAAAGAATGTTCGAAAGAATAAAAGATTTAAGACTAGAGAAAGAAGATGCCGTCTTCTCACGTTGATTATATGTTATTATGCAGGGATTTCCATCAAAGATCTATTGAAATGCAAATCAATGTTTTGACTAGGGCTGAGCAGAAATTACATGCAGAACTAAACTAGTTTGAATGTTCATAGTCGAAAACCAAATTTGGCATTCAAAGTATACTATTAAGAAGCATGAGGTCAGTCTGTTAAGGAGCGACAGGAGACGCTCTAAACAAAATATTTGTATGTGATTCACTGGAAAAGCTCAATCATGCACAGTGTGATTTTTGTAAGTACGCAAGTAGTTTGTCTAAATATAATTTAACAATTGCAGCAGCTAAAGAGATGTCTTATCAGACATGTTTATTTGATAATCAAGTCACTCACTTATGCAAGTACTAACACAAAAAACAGAACTCACAAGCAAGAAATGACCTTTTTTTTTTTTTTTTGAAATTGCTTTATTTTGAATATGGATATGATACAAGCTTCCTGATTACTACTATTTGACTTCTTTGTGCAAACATAATATAGAAATGAAAATTCAAGGAAGCATAAAATAATGATACATGCAAAAAGAAAAAGAAAAAAAAGTCATATATGAAAAGGAGTGAGAAGAAGCATAGCTTATTAGCTCTCACCCCTTTGTCTAAACCAACAATATGTACATATATACATATACACATATACATACATACATACATACACATATACACCCATATACGTACACATCTATCTATACATACACACATATACACACACATATATACATGCACATACACTACCAATCAAAAGTTTGGACTCACCTGGTTTTTCTTTATTTTCATGACTATTTACATTGTAGATCGTTACTGAAGGCATCAAAACTATGAATGAACACATATGGAATTATGTAGTTTAAAAAAGTGTGACATAACTCAAAGCATGTTTTATATTTTAGATTCTTCAAAATAGCCACATTTTGCTTTTATTACTGCTTTGCACATTCTTGGTATTCTCTCGATGAGCTTCATGAGGTAGTCACCTGAAATGTTTTCCAAAAGTCTTGAAGGAGTTCCCAGTGATGCTGAGCATTTGTTGGGCATCTGCAGTCCATCTCTTGCCATTTAAATTAGAAGGTGAGTCCAAACTTTTGACTGGAAGTGTACATACACATATACATACATATATATACATACACACACACATACATATACATACATACATACATGTGCACATGTATACATATACACATCCACATTTATCATATACATATATATACACATACACCTACATATACATATATACACATATATGCATATACACACATATACATATCCATGCGCATACACTTACATATACATGTACAAATTCATATATACACTGTTCCATACATACACATATACATTCCCATAGGCTTCTCTGCCTCTAATCCCTATGCCATATGAATGAGTAAAGGAAAATAGTCAGTAATGTTAATTATCAATTATAACTGCTAAACTAAATATTTTTGTATATTTTCTTAAACTGGTTAATATTTGGACTTTGCTTGAGTTCCTCACTTACATTATTCCATAGCTTAACACTAGATATAGATAAACAAAAACTTTTGAAGGTTATTGTCCTGTTTTTGATTTGGAAGTTATGTTCCCCTCTTAATTGATAACCTCCCTCCCGATTTCTAAAAATTGTTTGGATATTTTCTGGTAATTGTCTGTTTTTTGCCTTGTACATGATTATTGCTGTTTGGTAAGATAAAATGTCCGTGAGTTTCAGTAGTTTTAATTGCCTAAAAAAGTGGATTTGTATGTTCCAAGTACTGAGCCTTGTGAACAGTCCTTACTGCTCTTTTCTGCAGGATTGTAAGTGATTGTAATGATGTTTTATAAGTATTTCCCCAAACCTCAGCACAGTAATGTAAATATGGCAAGACCAGTGAACAGTAAAGTGTGCGAAAAGAACTTTTATCCAATAATTGCTTTGCCTTGTATATGATTGCAATATTTTCGGAAACTTTGGGCTGTACATGTTCAATATGTGATTTCCAGTTCAGTCTGTCATCTACTATAACTCCCAGAAATGGATTTTCATGTACCCTTTCAATTTCAACCCCATCCCATCCCCCACCCCATATTTTAATAATTAAGTGTAATTTCTGGTGTCATGGTTGAATAGGACTGATGTGTGACAATAGATTTAGCTCATACCGCACATGGAGCCTTATTTGTGAATATTTGAATGCGCTCAATGTGTATCAGTTCCATGTACGCCAACATGTGGATTTTCCTAATAGCCCAGGATGGACTGTGATTGGGTGTTCGATGCACTCCCAGATGTCTTAAAACCCATGATGGGAAGAGATAGTTTCACAGAGGGGAACCTTAGATCAATGCAAAATGAAGAAACTTGCTGTGAAATTTCTGATTCTCACAGGTCTCCTCATCAAAGTGATGCCTGGTCTTGACGGTACGATTATATATGTCAGAGGATTGAAGACTTGGTGTGAAGCTCGAGATTACTGCAGAGACCGCTACACCGATCTGTATTCAGGGTTCGTCAAGAAGCTTCAAGAGTGGCTAAACGACAAAGGATACCAACGCCATGTTGCCTGGATCGGCCTACACAAAGACGCAAATAACACTTGGAAGTGGCCAGAAGCCATTAACGCCTCTGTCAACTGTTCACTACCTCAGTGCAACTGTAATGAACACTCCCCTTGTGTGGCACTAACTCAGAAAAAGTTGTGGCAAATTCCTTGTGATGCGAGACTGCATTTTTTCTGTTTTAAAACTGATATGGTTATGGTAAAAGAAAAGAAGACCTGGGAGGAGGCCCTTGAGCACTGTCACTCAGAGAACAAGAGCTTGGCCAGCCCTGTCACAGAAGGTGATCTGAAAATGGCTCTGCAGATCTACAGAGACTTGCAGACAGAGTATGTTTGGATTGGCCTGCGCTACCTGGCCGGACACTGGCTGTCATACACGAAAAATCCAAAGTCTGGGACCCGGGGCGTGAGGAGCATGCCAGAGTGCCCAGCCTTGGGCCGCAACTGTGGGGCCATCTCAACGACTGAACGGACATGGATCAACTGGGACTGTGCGGAAAAACTTAACTTTATCTGTTTGTAGGCAATGTCATGTAAGAGTAAATTAAATATAAAACAATCTGTAGGTTTTCTTTATTTGATGAGTATTTGTGTGCTATGATCCTCCTCTGCTCACCTCCTCGCCCCACTGCTAAAAACCAAGTGCCGAACCTGGGGGGACAGAGCTTTTTCTATCGCTGCTCCAACCCTCTGAACTCCCTCCCACCTACCATCCGATGCTGCTCCGACCTCAACACCTTCAAATCCCTTTTAAGAACTCACTTATTTAACCTCCTGAGACCCAGGAAATGTCAGCAAAGTACAAGCTTTTTTTGTTTTAATTAAATAAGTGCCTATATTAGAAACATCATGATGCAACAGTTTTTTCAGATGCAGTTTTTAGAATTTTTATGGAATGTCCTTTGTGGTGGGCAGTTTTCTTTTCTTTTTTTTTTGTATAAAGTTGTGAAACTCTTGTCCACAAATGTGGACAGAAAACCCATAGCCACTGCTTTTAATGTTTAATTGTTTTATATTCATATACCTGCCATTTGCACCTGCTTTTTATCTGTTTTTAATGTATTTGGTTTCTTTTTTTATCTGCTTTATGTAAAATGTCTTTGAGTACCATGAAAAGTGCTATACAAATAAATTATTATTATCATTATTATTATTATTATTATTATTATTATTATTATTATTATTATTATTATTATTATTATTATTATTATTATTATTATTGTGATGTACCACTCATTAGAAAAAGTACTAAAAGCACTACTTTAGATTTGAGATGAAAGTGTGATAGCATTTAGAAAATCTTTTAAGCTTTGGTAGATGTTTGAAATCATATGCATATATGCATGTCTTTACAGATATGTGAAGTGTAACATTTGTGGTGTTCAACTGTAACTTCATGTTCTGCCTGTAACTACTCAGTTACAAGATGAATAAATATTTAACCCTGGATTGGACAAACTTCTTTGTTATGTCGATTTTGTTTGGTCAACCATAGGTTAATAGATCACTTTCCTTGCTGCAGAAACATTCATTTATGGGATATTCCCCTCATGTCAAGCTGTTCCCTAATGTCACTTTAATTAAGATACAGTGAGAAAAGGAAAGCTTATGAGTCTCATGTATTCTGCTGATTAATTGTTCATTTACTGGCTGACATGACAAATGTCATCATATGATACCAACCATTAAGATCATTCCTTTCATGCATCTATTTAAAATAGAATAGAATAGAATAGAATAGAATAGACTTTATTTGTTATTTGCTATTTATAGGCACATTGGAATTCTTGTGCGTTTCCCTGAGTCATGGAATATTAAATTTTAAAAAATTTACAACCGAAAAAATGACTCCATACATCAACTGCAACAGGACATGGGTCAACTGATCATGTAATTTTTCATAATTTTGACTTCTCCATGTAAAATATCATAGTTAACTGAATATCCTTGGGTTTTGGTTTGATTTTGTTGGATGAATACTGCTATTTTTTCATTTAACATATCATCTTATGTTGAGGCTAATACACTCTAAAAAATGATAAGTTGGCTCAATGTAAAAAACTGATGTAACAATTTCCATTCATCTTTTTAAGTTCTTTCAACTTGGCCATTATTGCTTAAATGCCACAAGACTTTTCTAGTTAGGTAACCTCTATTACTTTAGTACAAACAACATGATTTGCTTTTTAGTCTTCAAGCTTTATTAAGTTGAACCAACTTAATTTTAATTGTGTAAAAACTACTTCATTTAGTTATACTGACTTATTGTTTTACTTTTGTTCTACTCAAAAATGTCCATACAAATAGTTATCTTAATTTTTTGAGCTGGCCTAACTTATTTCTGTATATCAGAACAAATTTGATTGCCGAAAAAGTGGATTTGTATGTTCCAAGTACTGAGCCTTGTGAACAGTCCTTATTGCTCTTTTCTGCAGGATTGTAAGTGATTGTAATGACGTTTTATAAGTATTTCCCCAAACCTCAGCACAGTAATGTAAATATGGCAAGACCAGTGAACAGTAAAGTGTGCAAAGAGAACTTTTATCCAATAATTACTTTGCCTTGTATATGATTGCAATATTTTTGGGAAACTTTGGGCTGTACATGTTTAATATGTGATTTCCAGTTCAGTCTGTCATCTACTATAACCCCCAGAAATGGATTTTCATGTACTCTTTCAATTTCAACCCCATCCCATCCTCCACCCCATATTTTAATAATTAAATGTAACGTCTGGTGTCATGGTTGAATAGGACTGATGTATGACAATAGATTTAGCTCATACCGCACATGGAGCCTTATTTGTAAATATTTGAATGCGCTCAATTTGTATCAGTTCCATATGCGCCGACATGTGGATTTTCCTAACAGCCCAGGATGGACTGTGATTGGGTGTTCGATGCACTCCCAGATGTCTTAAAACCCAGGATGGGAAGAGATAGTGTCACAGAGGGGAACCTTAGATCAATGCAAAATGAAGAAACTTGCTGTGAAATTTCTGATTCTCACAGGTCTCCTCATCAAAGTGATGCCTGGTCTTGACGGTACGATTATATATGTCAGAGCATTGAAGACTTGGTGTGAAGCTCGAGATTACTGCAGAGACCGCTACACCGATCTGTATTCAGGGTTCTTCAAGCAGCATCTAGAGTGGCTAAATGATAAAGAATACCCATACGCTGGTGCCTGGATCGGCCTACACAAAGATGCTAATGACACTTGGAGGTGGTCAGATGGAATTAAGGCCTCTGTCAACTGTTCACTACCTCAGTGCAACAGTAATGAACACTCCTTTTGTGTGACAGCAATTAGAACTCAAAAAAAGTTGCGCCTACAGTGTTGTGACGAGAAACTGCATTTTTACTGTTTTAAAACTGATATGATTTATGGTAAAAGAAAAGAAGACCTGGGAGGAGGCCCTTGAGCACTGTCACTCAGAGAACAAGAGCTTGGCCAGCCCTGTCACAGAAGGTGATCTGAATATGGTCCTGCGGATCTACAGAGACTTGCAGACAGAGTATGTTTGGATTGGCCTGCGCTACCTGGCCGGACGCTGGCTGACATACACGAAAAATCCAAAGTCTGGGACCCGGGGCGTGAGGAGCATGCCAGAGTGCCCAGCCTTGGGCCGCAACTGTCGGGCCATCTCAACGACTGAACGGACATGGATCAACTGGGACTGTGTGGAAAAACTTAACTTTATCTGTTTGTAGGCAATGTCATGTAAGAGTAAATTAAACATACAAAAATCTGTAAGTTTTCTTTATTTGATGAGTATTTGTGTGCTATGATCCTCCTCTGCTCACCTCCTCGCCCCACTGCTAAAAACCAAGTGCCGAACCTGGGGGGACAGAGCTTTTTCTATCGCTGCTCCAACCCTCTGGAACTCCCTCTCACCTACCATCCGACGCTGCTCCGACCTCAACACCTTCAAATCCCTTTTAAGAACTCACTTATTTAACCTCCTGAGACCCAGGACATGTAAGAAAAGTACAAGCTTTTTTTGTTTTAATTAAATAAGTGCCTATATTAGAAACATCATGATGCAACAGTTTTTTCAGATGCAGTTTTTAGAATTTTTATGGAATGTCATTTGCGGTGGACAGTTTTCTTTTCTTTTTTTGTATAAAGTTGTGAAACTCTTGTCCACAAATGTGGACAGAAAACCCATAGCCATTGCTTTTAATGTTTAACTGTTTTATATTGTGTTTATGTTTATGTTTATGCATTTGGCAGATGCTTTTTTCCAAAGCGACTTACAGGGGAAAACCAATTAAATCACTCAATCAATCAAATTTTATTTATATAGCGCCAGATCGCAACAAAAAAGTTATCTCATGACACTTTATAGAGTTGGTCAAAACCAGACTCTGAGCCAATTTACAGAAACCCAACAGAATCCTCCAGGAGCAAACACTTGTGACTGGTGACAGTGGTGAGGAAAAACTTCCCTTTAACATATACCTGCCTTTTGCACCTGCTTTTTATCTGTTTTTAATGTGTTTGGTTTCTTTTTGTATCTGCTTTATGAAAAATGTCTTTGAGTACCATGAAAAGCACTATACAAAAAAAAACCTATTATTATTATTATTATTATTATTATTATTATTATTATTATTATTATTATTATTATTATTATTATTATTATTATTATTATTTACCACTCATTAGAAAAAGTACTAAAAGCACTACTTTAGATTTGAGAGGAAAGTGTGATAGCATTTAGAAAATCTTTTAAGCTTTGGTAGATGTTTGAAATCATATGCATATATGCATGTCTTTACAGATATGTGAAGTGTAACATTTGTGGTGTTCAACTGTAACTTCATGTTCTGCCTGTAACTACTCAGTTACAAGATGAATAAATACTTAACCCTGGATTGGACAAACTTCTTTGTTATGTCGATTTTGTTTGGTCAACCGTAGGTTAATAGATCACTTTCCTTGCTGCAGAAACATTCATTTATGGGATATTCCCCTCATGTCAAGCTGTTCCCTAATGTCACTTTAATTAAGATACAGTGAGAAAAGGAAAGCTTATGAGTCTCATGTATTCTGCTGATTAATTGTTCATTTACTGGCTGACATGACAAATGTCATCATATGATACCAACCATTAAGATCATTCCTTTCATGCATCTATTTAGAATAGAATAGAATAGAATAGAATAGAATAGAATAGAATAGAATAGAATAGAATAGAATAGAATAGAATAGAATAGAATTTATTTGCCATTTGCACAGATACATCACAGTATAGGTCCATTGGAATTCGTGTGTGTTTCCCTGAGTCATGGAATCTTAAATTAAAAAAATTACAACTGAAAAAATGACTCCACACATCAACTGCAACAGGATATGGGTCGACTGATCATGTAATTTTTCATAATTTTGACTTCTCCTTGTTAAATATCATAGCTAACTGAATATCCTTGGGTTTTGGTTTGATTTTGTTGGACTAATGCTGGTATTTTTAATTTAACATATCATCTTATGCTGAGGGTAATAATAACTACTTTTTTCTGACAGTGTGTGCAGGAAATGATTAATCTGTCAGTGGTTAAAGGAACTGGCAGATAATAATGAGTTCCTGATGGACATAAGGATTCGATCACACAACCCACAGTCACTTGATATTCTGGTGTGGAAACGCTATAGCACTGCATATAACTTTATTTATCCTTAGGAAAGGAAATTTGGTGTGCAGCAGGGATCATAAACACATAAGCACATACACAGAAACAGCACCCCCAGATGCCACCCCAATAAAATTACACAATACAGGACAACCCACAATGGAGCCACTCCCTTCTCAACAGAAATAAAAAAAAAGGTCCAATAGGGCAGTACACAAGTTAATTGCCATAATGGCCATGAGCCTTAAAAAAATAAATAATCACATAAAAGAGATTTTTGCACAAAGGCATACAGTCTACGTGCATATTGTTGATGTAGCTATACACTAAGTTATCCACTGCTGTCATTCAAGCTGACATGTCCTCTTTCAACCCTTGGTGTTACCATCTGACTGTCATACTGTACATGCTAGTGGTAACAGTTCACTTTAAAAGTCAACAAAGCTGTCTGTGTAGCTGCTGTAAGGCTGAGGTGGTGCAAAGGTCAGCGCGGTGTTAGCTGATAACGACTCAGTGATGACTCCAAACAAGGCTATATCACTCCATCCTGGAGGATTATTCCTCCAGCAACAAATATCATAATATGTTATAGACAGAGATATGTGTGTCTCTGTACTGACATCAGATATCTGACTCGTGGACTACAGATTCTAACCCCCCCCCCCCACACACACACACACACACACACACACGTTTCTCTACACCATCTATGAGACAATTGTTTGAATTTTTTTTCAGCATATTGATTCCACAGATACATTGTACCAGTGGGGGCATTGTGGTTCAGTGTATGTCTGATAAGGTGCTGTCCAATAATTCTGTTGTCAATGTTGCACTTGCAGTTTTATCAACTGAAAGAGGCAAATTTGTAAGCAGTGAAATATACAGATCCATTATTCAAACCTCAGATCCTTCATTTAATGAATGAATGAGTGAATGAATGAATGAATGAATGAATGAATGAATGAACTTTACTGGCATTGTGCGAATGTACTGTGTCATTTAGATTCGATTCGATTCAATTCGAATAGAATAGAATAGAATAGAATAGAATAGAATAGAATAGAATGGATTGGATTGGATTGGATTGGATTGGATTGGATTGGATTGGATTGGATTGGACTGGATCGGATCAGATCGGATCAGATCAGATTAGATCAGATTAGATTAGTTAAAGTTTTACTGATCTCTTGGGCAGGGCCTTCAGGGAAATATAGGAAAATTTAAGAACAGCTTCAGTACTATAAGATAAGGGAAAAAAAAGAAAAAACAGATAAAAACAAACAGCATTGCATCATAAAAAGCAACAAATAAGGAATTAATGTATAAAAACCATGTATTGTACAGTTCCATAGTCAAACAGTCCATTTGCAGTTCAGTTCTTCTATGGCATTCAGGAAAAACAAACAAACAAAAAAAACAAAACATTTAATGTTTATTTAAGTTTATAAACAGTGTAAATATTTAAAAGTTGTAACTTTAATTCTACTCCCAGTTCTGACAGAGTTGCATGCTGTGTAAAATGTGTATAACAATGATAATAAACAATAACAATAACAATGAATGCATTCACAATATGAAACATATTGAATGGTTAAACTGAGAATGTGTTCCATTTTAAGCAAAAAAAAAAAAAAAAAAAAAGGCAATAACATGTCTTAAAAAAAAAAGTAAGCACCACATTAAGGAAAATTCATGACGTTGCAGATCACTGTATTTTATAAGCATCTTCAGTACATTTTATGGTTGGATTGGTACAAATCACACTGAGGCATTTTAAGGCTTGGACATGGTCATGGGGAGCCTATGGGTAGTGGGAACTTTAATTGATAGACAATATTTTATGGCATAAAAACAATACAAGTGAAATGACACATAAGTTAAAAGGTTAAAAAAAATTAGTGTATAGAATAAAGTGGGACAAAATTTTAACAGTGATTACACTACCACCTTACAAGTTCCCAAATTAAATAATAAAACAAACCTTAACAGCTGTGAGGTAGCGAAGTGCAATGTCTGACTGAGAGGACCTGAGGCAAAAATTACCATTCCCACTAAATTTATGATTCACGTTGCAATTGCAATATCTGTCAAAATAACAATTTGACTTTTTTTCCCTTATGATTCAGGCCTAGACTAATGTCCCTGAAAAACAACCTGTGGAGAATCTGATTTGAGTCAAACATAAACACTGTGACAAATGGGTTTCCAGTAAAGCGCTTGTAATAGGATTGTGTCACCACCTTGTGGTGGCCTCTCATCCCTCTGGCACTAAACTGAAACAACCACAGAGGGAAGACATTCCTCTGGCCATATGGTAATATTTGAGATCTTACTGATTTGTAAAGTTAAATTCTTCGTTTTTCCTTTATATGAGGACAATGGTCTTAACTATATCTACAGAATGTCTGACATCAGCATGGTCCAATTTATACCACAACACAGGTGCATGTACAAGATTCTCTTTTTAATTGCTTTTTTTTTTTTTGTACCCTGCCCTGAAAGGGGAGGCAGGGGGTATTGTTTTTGGTTTGGTTTGGTTTGGTTTGTTTGTTTGTTTCTTTCTTTCTTTGGTTGGTAACACTCTAGCACCAAAACTATTGGTTTAATTCATACCAAATTGAGTTTATAGATTGCCAGTGACCAAGAATAAATCTGATTATATTTTGGAAACAGTAGGTCAAACGTCACTTTTTTTTTTTTTAATTTTAAAATTCTTTTTATCTCCCATTTACTTATAACGGGCCAAATTTCAAATGTCTGTGGCAGCAAAAGTATTGGTTGAATTCATACCAAATTGGGTTTATAGATTGCCAGTGACCCAGAATAGATGTTATTAAATTTTGGGAAAAGTAGGTCAAATTTTTTATTTTTTATGAATTTTTTTAATCTTTTTTTTTTTTCCCATTTACTTATAATGGATGAAATTTCACACATTTGTAGCAGCAAACTTATTGGTTGAATTCATACTAAGCTGTGTTTATAGATTGCCAGTGACCCAGAATAGATTAATTACATTCTGGGAAAAGTAGGTCATAGTTCAAATTTTTTATGAATTTTTAAAAATCTTTTTTCCTCTTCCATTTACTTATAATGCGTGAAATTTCACATGTCTATAAAACCATAAATTGAGTTGCAATTTACTTCAAACTTGGCACATATATAAAGGCAGTTTATATGCTGACATCAGCACACACATAGACATGATGACATCAGCTGGATCGATGCCAAAATAAGCTACAATACGTGCGAGGGGCGGGGTTTGTTGTGCCTGGAACCACTTGTTTTTAATCTAAAAGGTTCCACATACTTACATGAAAGGCTCTCTGAAGTGTTTACCAGAAAGGGTCGAGCAGACGTCTCTTTTGGTTAGAGGGTGTCACCAGCCCGCCATAAAACATCCCGCCAAAAATGTGACAACTATGACATAACACAGTAATTACTGTACGGGACAGTGCAGTGAAGAAGTGAGTCACGTCATTTACCATAAACGATAGTCATCTAGTTTTTTTCCTTTGTTTGTTAAACTCATTTCATCAAGTACAAAATGTCCTGCTATATTTCAAGAATCAAAAATAAATGTTACTGGTTGTCTCTGTTTCTCAGTTCAGCTTCTCTCTGCTGAACTCTAAATAGTATGTATGAATAAAGTGTGTTCCCATTTAAATCACTTGTTAAAGTCTTTCTCCTTTGGGAATACTCCAGCATTTGTCAACATCATATTTGAAGAATGTTGTAACATAGTTTAAGTTTGAAGCCAGTTCTGAAATGCAAGCCAAAATTCTTGAACATATTGAAAGACAATTCAACAGTGTCAGGATCCCTCTCACAAAATCCACATAAGCTATTATATTTTTATACAAAAAATGTCATATGAGAAACATATGTTTGAGTGGATTCAAATGATTCACAATGTCACTAAGTTTGATAAGTATTATTAACTTATTTTCTCTGGTCATCAGTGTATTCATGAGGATCACATTGGTTGTTCAGTTGGTTACGGTAACATTGTGTTGATAAAACCCTTTAATAAATTTCTGAACAGCTTGACCTTTAAGTTGACAACAAAACAGTGATGTATTTTAGGTCTAAAAAATGAGCTGAACCTGTGGTAAAATAACCCAGATTTTGGTAATTATTTAAAATTAATAACCTGTTAATGGGTCCATATGATTGTTGGGGAAGTAATAGGATGTAATTGAGCAACTTAGCAACTCAAATTATAAGACAGATATGATAATAATCAGTCACAGTTAATTGTAATACTGGTACTAAAATAAACAAAATATTCTGGATTGGAAGATGAATATATATTTAAATTTTTAATTTTTTAGATATTTATTTTTAGAAATGATCTGCCTCAGACATTAAATGTGCTGAATTGGTTATTGGTTAGATAATGTTTTCAGTGTATTTAATAAAGTGTTATTACATGCATACATTTTATATATATATATATATATATATATATATATATATATATATATATATATATATATATATATAGATATATATAGATATATAGATATAGATAGATATAGATATATGTACAGGGTGGGGAATCAAAATTTACAATGGACATGTAGTTGTTTTTTCTCAGCAGGCACTACGTCAATTGTTTTGAAACCAAACATATATTGATGTCATAATCATACCTAACACTATTATCCATACCTTTTCAGAAACTTTTGCCCATATGAGTAATCAGGAAAGCAAACGTCAAAGAGTGTGTGATTTGCTGAATGCACTCGTCACACCAAAGGAGATTTCAAAAATAGTTGGAGTGTCCATAAAGACTGTTTATAATGGAAAGAAGAGAATGACTATGAGCAAAACTATTACGAGAAAGTCTGGAAGATACTATTAAAGAAGAATGGGAGAAGTTGTCACCTGAATATTTGAGGAACACTTGCGCAAGTTTCAGGAAGCGTGTGAAGGCAGTTATTGAGAAAGAAGGAGGACACAGAATAAAAACATTTTCTATTATGTAAATTTTCTCGTGGCAAATAAATTCTCATGACTTTCAATAAACTAATTGGTCATACACTGTCTTTCAATCCCTGCCACAAAATATTGTAAATTTTGCTTCCCCACCCTGTATGTATATATATCCTCCTGAGACCCAGGAAAGTGAAAGTTTAAGCTTTTTAACATTAAACAATTGTCTTGATTGGAAACTGCACAATGCAACAGTTTTTTCAGATACATTTTAAAAATTATTTATTTATTTATTTATTTATTTATGTTTTAATGGAATATCCTTTGCAACTGACAGCATTTTTTAAATAAAACAATGAAACTTTTATCCCCTACAGAAGACAAAAATGCATTGCTGAGTCTTAGGAGGATATAGCAAATCAATCAAATCAAATACATGCGATCAAATACATGTTTATGTACATTTATACAATAGATTCATAAATCCTCCGCTAGTGACTTGGTAAAGTTTCACTACTTTTATTTCTGGAGGCGTCATAGACCAGTGAAATCAGAAAAGAGCCATAATATTATTGTATAGTATTGGTTTACATTTGTTTTTGTCTTTATATTTTTACTGTCCACTTTAAAATATTCATCAGAAAAATGGCAACAATTGATCAAATGTTTACTTACTTTGATGATATAATTAAAATAATGTATGACCTACATTTTAACAGACTAAGTAGAAATCGGAAAATACTGACATAAAACACACTTAAGTAACTTCCCCATCACTGGTTTTAAGTCTAATTTCACAGGTTGTGTCTTTTGTAGTGTTTTGAGACAAGCCCAGACTGAGTCATGGGTCTGTGACACATCTGTCACGTTTTATCCCACATTTAGAAAAGCAAAAGTAAAACACTCATAAGAGCAAGACGCTTCTCAGTAGTGGTTACATCGCCATCTATTGGACCAAAGATGACATTGCAA